>NC_133124.1:220199894-220499894 GCF_048418815.1 Hemitrygon akajei | reverse complement strand
CTACCCATGACCATTCTGTAGGAGATACAGACCTACCCACGACCACTCTGTTGGAGATACTCACCTACGCACGACCACTCTGTTGGAGATACTCAGTCACCCATGACCACACTGTTGGAGATACTGACCTACCCATGACCACTCTGTGGAGATACTCACCTACCCAAGATCACTCTGTTGGAGTTACTCACCTACCCACGACCACTCTGTTGGAGATACTCACCTACCCACGACCATTCTGTTGTAGATAAACAGTCACCCACGAGGACGCAGTTGGAGATACTCACCTAGCCACGACCACTCTGTTGGAGATACCCTGTCACCCACAACCACTCTGTTGGAGATACTCACCTACCCACGACCACTCGGTTGGATATACTCACCTACCCACGACCACTCGGTTGGATATACTCACCTACGCATGACCACACTGTTGGAGATACTCACCAACCCATGACGACTCTGTTGGAGATACTCACCTACCCATGACCACACTGTTGGATATACTCACCTACCCACGACCACTCGGTTGGATATACTCACCTACGCATGACCACACTGTTGGAGATACTCACCAACCCATGACCACACTGTTGGAGATACTCACCTACCCATGACCACACTGTTGGAGTTACTCACCTACCCACGACCACTCTGTTGGAGATACTCACCTAGCCACAACCACTCTGTTGGAGATACTCACCTACCCATGACCACACTGTTGGAGTTACTCACCTACCCACGACCACTCTGTTGGAGATACTCACCTAGCCACGACCACTCTGTTGGAGATACTCACCTACCCACGACCACTCGGTTGGATATACTCAGTCACCCACGACCACTCTGTTGGAGATACTGATCTACCCACGACCACTCTGTTGGAGATACTCACCTACCGACGACCACTCTGTTGTAGATAAACAGTCACCCACGAGTACGCTGTTGGAGATACTCACCTAGCCACGACCACTCTGTTGGAGATACTGACCTACCCATGACCACTCAGTTGTAGATAAACAGTCACCCACGAGTACGCTGTTGGAGATACTCACCTACCCACGACGACTCTATTGGAGATAGTCACCTACCCACGACCATTCTGTTGTAGATAAACAGTCACCCACGAGGACGCTGTTGGAGATACTCACCTAGCCACGACAACTCTGTTGGATATACTCTGTCACCCACAAACACACTTTTGGAGATACTCCCCTACCCACGACCACTCTGTTGGAGATACTCACCTACCCACGACCATTCTGTTGTAGATAAACAGTCACCCACGAAGACGCTGTTGGAGATACTCACCTAGCCACAACCACTCTGTTGGAGATACTCACCTACCCACGACCACTCGGTTGGATATACTCACCTACCCACGACCACTCGGTTGGATATACTCACCTACCCATGACCACACTGTTGGAGATACTCACCAACCCATGACCACTCTGTTGGAGATACTCACCTACCCATGACCACACTGTTGGAGATACTCACCTAGCCACGACCACTCTGTTGGAGATACTCACCTACCCATGACCACACTGTTGGAGTTACTCACCTACCCACGACCACTCTGTTGGAGATACTCACCAAGCCACGACCACTCTGTTGGAGATACTCACCTACCCACGACCACTCGGTTGAATATACTCAGTCACCCACGACCACTCTGTTGGAGATACTGATCTACCCCCGACCACTCTGTTGGAGATACTCACCTTCCGACGACCACTCTGTTGTAGATAAACAGTCACCCACGAGTACGCTGTTGGAGATACTCACCTAGCCACGACCACTCTGTTGGAGATACTGACCTACCCATGACCACTCTGTAGGAGATACTCACCTACCCACGACCACTCTGTTGGAGATACTCACCTACCCACGACCACACTGTTGTAGATAAGCAGTCACCCACAAGTACGCTGTTGGAGATACTCACCTAGCCACGACCACTCTGTTGGATATACTGACCTACCCATGACCACTCAGTTGTAGATAAACAGTCACCCACGAGTATGCTGTTGGAGATACTCATCTAGCCACGACCACTCTGTTGGAGATACTGACCTACCCATGACCACTCTGTTGGAGATACTCACCTACCCATGACCACTCTGTTGGAGATACTGACCTACCCATGACCACGCTGTTGGAGATACTCACCTAGCCACGACCACTCTATTGGAGATAGTCACCTACCCACGACCATTCTGTTGTAGATAAACAGTCACCCACGAGGACGCTGTTGGAGATACTCCCCTACCCACGACCACTCTGTTGGAGATACTCACCTACCCACGACCATGCTGTTGTAGATAAACAGTCACCCACGAGGACGCTGTTGGAGATACTCACATAGCCACGACCACTCAGTTGGAGATACTCACCTACCCACGACCACTCTGTTGTAGATAAACAGTCACCCACGAGTACGCTGTTGGAGATACTCACCTAGCCACGACCACTCTGTTGGAGATACTGACCTACCCATGACCACTCAGTTGTAGATAAACAGTCACCCACGAGTACGCTGTTGGAGATACTCACCTACCCATGACCATTCTGTAGGAGATACAGACCTACCCACGACCACTCTGTTGGAGATACTCACCTACGCACGACCACTCTGTTGGAGATACTCAGTCACCCATGACCACACTGTTGGAGATACTGACCTACCCATGACCACTCTGTGGATTTACTCACCTACCCAAGATCACTCTGTTGGAGTTACTCACCTACCCACGACCACTCTGTTGGAGATACTCAGCTACCCAAGACCACTCTGTTGGAGATACTCACCTACCCACGACCACTCTGTTGTAGATAAGCAGTCACCCACGAGTACGCTGTTGGAGATACTCACCTAGCCACGAACACTCTGTTGGAGATACTCACCTACCCACGACGACTCTATTGGAGATAGTCACCTACCCACGAGCATTCTGTTGTAGATAAACAGTCACCCACAAGGACGCTGTTGGAGATACTCCCCTACCCACGACCACTCTGTTGGAGATACTCACCTACCTACGACCATGCTGTTGTAGATAAACAGTCACCCACGAGGACGCTGTTGGAGATACTCACATAGCCACGACCACTCAGTTGGAGATACTCACCTACCCACGATGACTCTATTGGAGATACTCTGTCACCCACAACCACACTGTTGGAGATACTCACCTACCCACGAACACTCTGTTGGAGATACTCACATACCAACGACGACTCCATTGGAGATAGTCACCTACCCACGACCATTCTGTTGTAGATAAACAGTCACCCACAAGGACGCTGTTGGAGATACTCCCCTACCCACGACCACTCTGTTGGAGATACTCACCTACCCACGACCATGCTGTTGCAGATAAACAGTCACCCACGAGGACGCTGTTGGAGATACTCACATAGCCACGACCACTCAGTTGGAGATACTCACCTACCCACGATGACTCTATTGGAGATACTCTGTCACCCACAACCACACTGTTGGAGATACTCACCTACCCACGAACACTCTGTTGGAGATACTCACCTACCCACGACCATGCTGTTGTAGATAAACAGTCACCCACGAGGACGCTGTTGGAGATACTCACATAGCCACGACCACTCTGTTGGAGATACTCACCTACCTACGACCATGCTGTTGTAGATAAACAGTCACCCACGAGGACGCTGTTGGAGATACTCACATAGCCACGACCACTCAGTTGGAGATACTCACCTACCCATGACCACACTGTTGGAGTTACTCACCTACCCACGACCACTCTGTTGGAGATACTCACCTAGCCACGACCACTCTGTTGGAGATACTCACCTACCCACGACCATTCTGTTGTAGATAAACAGTCACCCACGAGTACGCTGTTGGAGATACTCACCTAGCCACGACCACTCTGTTGGAGATACTGACCTACCCATGACCACTCAGTTGGAGATACTCAGTCACCCACGACCACTCTGTTGGAGATACTCACCTAGCCACGACAACTCTGTTGGATATACTCTGTCACCCACAAACACTCTGTTGGAGATACTCCCCTACCCACGACCACAATGTTGGAGATACTCACCTACCCACGACAATTCTGTTGTAGATAAACAGTCACCCACGAGGACGCTGTTGGAGATACTCACCTAGCCACGACCACTCAGTTGGAGATACTCTGTCACCCACAACCACTCTGTTGGAGATACTCACCTACCCACGACCACTCGGTTGGATATACTCACCTACCCACGACCACTCGGTTGGATATACTCACCTACCCATGACAACACTGTTGGAGATACTCACCAACCCATGACCACTCTGTTGGAGATATTCACCTACCCATGACCACACTGTTGGAGATACTCACCTAGCCACGACCACTCTGTTGGAGATACTCACCTACCCATGACCACACTGTTGGAGTTACTCACCTACCCACGACCACTCTGTTGGAGATACTCACCTAGCCACGACCACTCTGTTGGAGTTACTCACCTACCCACGACCACTCGGTTGAATATACTCAGTCACCCACGACCACTCTGTTGGAGATACTGATCTACCCACGACCACTCTGTTGGAGATACTCACCTACCGACGACCATTCTGTTGTAGATAAACAGTCACCCACGAGTACGCTGTTGGAGATACTCACCTAGCCACGACCACTCTGTTGGAGATACTGACCTACCCATGACCACTCTGTAGGAGATACTCACCTACCCACGACCACTCTGTTGGAGATACTCACCTACCCAAGACCACTCTGTTGGAGATACTCACCTACCCACGACCACTCTGTTGTAGATAAGCAGTCACCCACGAGTACGCTGTTGGAGATACTCACCTAGCCACGACCACTCTGTTGGAGATACTGACCTACCCATGACCACTCAGTTGTAGATAAACAGTCACCCACGAATACGCTGTTGGAGATACTCACCTAGCCACGACCACTCTGTTGGAGATACTCACCTACCCATGACCACTCTGTTGGAGATACTCACCTACCCACGGCCACTCTGTTGTAGATAAACAGTCACCCACGAGTACGCTGTTGGAGATACTCACCTAGCCACGACCACTCTGTTGGAGATACTCACCTACCCACGGCCACTCTGTTGTAGATAAACAGTCACCCAAGAGTACGCTGTTGGAGATACTCACCTACCCATGACCATTCTGTAGGAGATACAGACCTACCCACGACCACTCTGTTGGAGATACTCACCTACGCACGACCACTCTGTTGGAGATACTCACCTACCCACGACCATTCTGTTGTAGATAAACAGTCACCCACGAGGACGCAGTTGGAGATACTCACCTAGCCACGACCACTCTGTTGGAGATACCCTGTCACCCACAACCACTCTGTTGGAGATACTCACCTACCCACGACCACTCGGTTGGATATACTCACCTACCCACGACCACTCGGTTGGATATACTCACCTACGCATGACCACACTGTTGGAGATACTCACCAACCCATGACGACTCTGTTGAAGATACTCACCTACCCATGACCACACTGTTGGAGATACTCACCTAGCCACAACCACTCTGTTGGAGATACTCACCTACCCATGACCACACTGTTGGAGTTACTCACCTACCCACGACCACTCTGTTGGAGATACTCACCTAGCCACGACCACTCTGTTGGAGATACTCACCTACCCACGACCACTCGGTTGGATATACTCAGTCACCCACGACCACTCTGTTGGAGATACTGATCTACCCACGACCACTCTGTTGGAGATACTCACCTACCGACGACCACTCTGTTGTAGATAAACAGTCACCCACGAGTACGCTGTTGGAGATACTCACCTAGCCACGACCACTCTGTTGGAGATACTGACCTACCCATGACCACTCAGTTTTAGGTAAACAGTCACCCACGAGTACGCTGTTGGAGATACTCACCTACCCACGACGACTCTATTGGAGATAGTCACCTACCCACGACCATTCTGTTGTAGATAAACAGTCACCCACGAGGACGCTGTTGGAGATACTCACCTAGCCACGACAACTCTGTTGGATATACTCTGTCACCCACAAACACACTTTTGGAGATACTCCCCTACCCACGACCACTCTGTTGGAGATACTCACCTACCCACGACCATTCTGTTGTAGATAAACAGTCACCCACGAAGACGCTGTTGGAGATACTCACCTAGCCACAACCGCTCTGTTGGAGATACTCACCTACCCACGACCACTCGGTTGGATATACTCACCTACCCACGACCACTCATTTGGATATACTCACCTACCCATGACCACACTGTTGGAGATACTCACCAACCCATGACCACTCTGTTGGAGATACTCACCTACCCATGACCACACTGTTGGAGATACTCACCTAGCCACGACCACTCTGTTGGAGATACTCACCTACCCATGACCACACTGTTGGAGTTACTCACCTACCCACGACCACTCTGTTGGAGATACTCACCTAGCCACGACCACTCTGTTGGAGATACTCACCTACCCACGACCACTCGGTTGAATATACTCAGTCACCCACGACCACTCTGTTGGAGATACTGATCTACCCCCGACCACTCTGTTGGAGATACTCACCTACCGACGACCACTCTGTTGTAGATAAACAGTCACCCACGAGTACGCTGTTGGAGATACTCACCTAGCCACGATGACTCTATTGGAGATACTCTGTCACCCACAACCACACTGTTGGAGATACTCACCTACCCACGAACACTCTGTTGGAGATACTCACATACCAACGACGACTCCATTGGAGATAGTCACCTACCCACGACCATTCTGTTGTAGATAAACAGTCACCCACAAGGACGCTGTTGGAGATACTCCCCTACCCACGACCACTCTGTTGGAGATACTCACCTACCCACGACCATGCTGTTGCAGATAAACAGTCACCCACGAAGACGCTGTTGGAGATACTCACATAGCCACGACCACTCAGTTGGAGATACTCACCTACCCACGATGACTCTATTGGAGATACTCTGTCACCCACAACCACACTGTTGGAGATAATCACCTACCCACGAACACTCTGTTGGAGATACTCACCTACCCACGACCATGCTGTTGTAGATAAACAGTCACCCACGAGGACGCTGTTGGAGATACTCACATAGCCACGACCACTCTGTTGGAGATACTCACCTACCCACGACCATGCTGTTGTAGATAAACAGTCACCCACGAGGACGCTGTTGGAGATACTCACCTACCCATGACCACACTGTTGGAGTTACTCACCTACCCACGACCACTCTGTTGGAGATACTCACCTAGCCACGACCACTCTGTTGGAGATACTCACCTACCCACGACCATTCTGTTGTAGATAAACAGTCACCCACGAGTACGCTGTTGGAGATACTCACCTAGCCACGACCACTCTGTTGGAGATACTGACCTACCCATGACCACTCTGTTGGAGATACTCAGTCACCCACGACCACTCTGTTGGAGATACTCACCTAGCCACGACAACTCTGTTGGATATACTCTGTCACCCACAAACACTCTGTTGGAGATACTCCCCTACCCACGACCACAATGTTGGAGATACTCACCTACCCACGACAATTCTGTTGTAGATAAACAGTCACCCACAACCACTCTGTTGGAGATACTCACCTACCCACGACCACTCGGTTGGATATACTCACCTACCCACGACCACTCGGTTGGATATACTCACCTACCCATGACAACACTGTTGGAGATTCTCACCAACCCATGACCACTCTGTTGGAGATACTCACCTACCCATGACCACACTGTTGGAGATACTCACCTAGCCACGACCACTCTGTTGGAGATACTCACCTACCCATGACCACACTGTTGGAGTTACTCACCTACCCACGACCACTCTGTTGGAGATACTCACCTAGCCACGACCACTCTGTTGGAGATACTCACCTACCCACGACCACTCGGTTGAATATACTCAGTCACCCACGACCACTCTGTTGGAGATACTGATCTACCCACGACCACTCTGTTGGAGATACTCACCTACCGACGACCATTCTGTTGTAGATAAACAGTCACCCACGAGTACGCTGTTGGAGATACTCACCTAGCCACGACCACTCTGTTGGAGATACTGACCTACCCATGACCACTCTGTAGGAGATACTCACCTACCCACGACCACTCTGTTGGAGATACTCACCTACCCAAGACCACTCTGTTGGAGATACTCACCTACCCACGACCACTCTGTTGTAGATAAGCAGTCACCCACGAGTACGCTGTTGGAGATACTCACCTAGCCACGACCACTCTGTTGGAGATACTGACCTACCCATGACCACTCAGTTGTAGATAAACAGTCACCAACGAATACGCTGTTGGAGATACTCACCTAGCCACGACCACTCTGTTGGAGATACTCACCTACCCATGACCACTCTGTTGGAGATACTCACCTACCCACGGCCACTCTGTTGTAGATAAACAGTCACCCACGAGTACGCTGTTGGAGATACTCACCTAGCCACGACCACTCTGTTGGAGATACTCACCTACCCACGGCCACTCTGTTGTAGATAAACAGTCACCCAAGAGTACGCTGTTGGAGATACTCACCTACCCATGACCATTCTGTAGGAGATACAGACCTACCCACGACCACTCTGTTGGAGATACTCACCTACGCACGACCACTCTGTTGGAGATACTCACCTACCCACGACCATTCTGTTGTAGATAAACAGTCACCCACGAGGACGCAGTTGGAGATACTCACCTAGCCACGACCACTCTGTTGGAGATACCCTGTCACCCACAACCACTCTGTTAGAGATACTCACCTACCCACGACCACTCGGTTGGATATACTCACCTACCCACGACCACTCGGTTGGATATACTCACCTACGCATGACCACACTGTTGGAGATACTCACCAACCCATGACGACTCTGTTGGAGATACTCACCTACCCATGACCACACTGTTGGAGATACTCACCTAGCCACAACCACTCTGTTGGAGTTACTCACCTACCCACGACCACTCTGTTGGAGATACTCACCTAGCCACGACCACTCTGTTGGAGATACTCACCTACCCACGACCACTCGGTTGGATATACTCAGTCACACACGACCACTCTGTTGGAGATACTGATCTACCCACGACCACTCTGTTGGAGATACTCACCTACCGACGACCACTCTGTTGTAGATAAACAGTCACCCACGAGTACGCTGTTGGAGATACTCACCTAGCCACGACCACTCTGTTGGAGATACTGACCTACCCATGACCACTCAGTTGTAGATAAACAGTCACCCACGAGTACGCTGTTGGAGATACTCACCTACCCACGACGACTCTATTGGAGATAGTCACCTACCCACGACCATTCTGTTGTAGATAAACAGTCACCCATGAAGACGCTGTTGGAGATACTCACCTAGCCACGACAACTCTGTTGGATATACTCTGTCACCCACAAACACACTTTTGGAGATACTCCCCTACCCACGACCACTCTGTTGGAGATACTCACCTACCCACGACCATTCTGTTGTAGATAAACAGTCACCCACGAAGACGCTGTTGGAGATACTCACCTAGCCACAACCACTCTGTTGGAGATACTCACCTACCCACGACCACTCGGTTGGATATACTCACCTACCCACGACCACTCGGTTGGATATACTCACCTACCCATGACCACACTGTTGGAGATACTCACCAACCCATGACCACTCTGTTGGAGATACTCACCTACCCATGACCACACTGTTGGAGATACTCACCTAGCCACGACCACTCTGTTGGAGATACTCACCTACCAATGACCACACTGTTGGAGTTACTCACCTACCCACGACCACTCTGTTGGAGATACTCACCTAGCCACGACCACACTGTTGGAGATACTCACCTACCCACGACCACTCGGTTGAATATACTCAGTCACCCACGACCACTCTGTTGGAGATACTGATCTACCCCCGACCACTCTGTTGGAGATACTCACCTACCGACGACCACTCTGTTGTAGATAAACAGTCACCCACGAGTACGCTGTTGGAGATACTCACCTAGCCACGATGACTCTATTGGAGATACTCTGTCACCCACAACCACACTGTTGGAGATACTCACCTACCCACGAACACTCTGTTGGAGATACTCACATACCAACGACGACTCCATTGGAGATAGTCACCTACCCACGACCATTCTGTTGTAGATAAACAGTCACCCACAAGGACGCTGTTGGAGATACTCCCCTACCCACGACCACTCTGTTGGAGATACTCACCTACCCACGACCATGCTGTTGCAGATAAACAGTCACCCACGAGGACGCTGTTGGAGATACTCACATAGCCACGACCACTCAGTTGGAGATACTCACCTACCCACGATGACTCTATTGGAGATACTCTGTCACCCACAACCACACTGTTGGAGATACTCACCTACCCACGAACACTCTGTTGGAGATACTCACCTACCCACGACCATGCTGTTGTAGATAAACAGTCACCCACGAGTACGCTGTTGGAGATACTCACATAGCCACGACCACTCTGTTGGAGATACTCACCTACCCACGACCATGCTGTTGTAGATAAACAGTCACCCACGAGGACGCTGTTGGAGATACTCACATAGCCACGACCACTCAGTTGGAGATACTCACCTACCCATGACCACACTGTTGGAGTTACTCACCTACCCATGACCACTCTGTTGGAGATACTCAGTCACCCACGACCACTCTGTTGGAGATACTCACCTAGCCACGACAACTCTGTTGGATATACTCTGTCACCCACAAACACTCTGTTGGAGATACTCCCCTACCCACGACCACAATGTTGGAGATACTCACCTACCCACGACAATTCTGTTGTAGATAAACAGTCACCCACGAGGACGCTGTTGGAGATACTCACCTAGCCACGACCACTCAGTTGGAGATACTCTGTCACCCACAACCACTCTGTTGGAGATACTCACCTACCCACGACCACTCGGTTGGATATACTCACCTACCCACGACCACTCGGTTGGATATACTCACCTACCCATGACAACACTGTTGGAGATACTCACCAACCCATGACCACTCTGTTGGAGATACTCACCTACCCATGACCACACTGTTGGAGATACTCACCTAGCCACGACCACTCTGTTGGAGATACTCACCTACCCATGACCACACTGTTGGAGTTACTCACCTACCCACGACCACTCTGTTGGAGATACTCACCTAGCCACGACCACTCTGTTGGAGATACTCACCTACCCACGACCACTCGGTTGAATATACTCAGTCACCCACGACCACTCTGTTGGAGATACTGATCTACCCACGACCACTCTGTTGGAGATACTCACCTACCGACGACCATTCTGTTGTAGATAAACAGTCACCCACGAGTACGCTGTTGGAGATACTCACCTAGCCACGACCACTCTGTTGGAGATACTGACCTACCCATGACCACTCTGTAGGAGATACTCACCTACCCACGACCACTCTGTTGGAGATACTCACCTACCCAAGACCATTCTGTTGGAGATACTCACCTACCCACGACCACTCTGTTGTAGATAAGCAGTCACCCACGAGTACGCTGTTGGAGATACTCACCTAGCCACGACCACTCTGTTGGAGATACTGACCTACCCATGACCACTCAGTTGTAGATAAACAGTCACCCACGAATACGCTGTTGGAGATACTCACCTAGCCACGACCACTCTGTTGGAGATACTCACCTACCCACGGCCACTCTGTTGTAGATAAACAGTCACCCACGAGTACGCTGTTGGAGATACTCACCTAGCCACGACCACTCTGTTGGAGATACAGACCTACCCATGACCACTCTGTTGTAGATAAACAGTCACCCAAGAGAACGCTGTTGGAGATACTCACCTACCCATGACCATTCTGTAGGAGATACAGACCTACCCACGACCACTCTGTTGGAGATACTCACCTACGCACGACCACTCTGTTGGAGATACTCAGTCACCCATGACCACACTGTTGGAGATACTGACCTACCCATGACCACTCTGTGGAGATACTCATCTACCCAAGATCACTCTGTTGGAGTTACTCACCTACCCACGACCACTCTGTTGGAGATACTCACCTACCCACGACCATTCTGTTGTAGATAAACAGTCACCCACGAGGACGCAGTTGGAGATACTCACCTAGCCACGACCACTCTGTTGGAGATACCCTGTCACCCACAACCACTCTGTTGGAGATACTCACCTACCCACGACCACTCGGTTGGATATACTCACCTACCCACGACCACTCGGTTGGATATACTCACCTACGCATGACCACACTGTTGGAGATACTCACCAACCCATGACGACTCTGTTGGAGATACTCACCTACCCATGACCACACTGTTGGAGATACTCACCTAGCCACAACCACTCTGTTGGAGATACTCACCTACCCATGACCACACTGTTGGAGTTACTCACCTACCCACGACCACTCTGTTGGAGATACTCACCTAGCCACGACCACTCTGTTGGAGATACTCACCTACCCACGACCACTCGGTTGGATATACTCAGTCACCCACGACCACTCTGTTGGAGATACTGATCTACCCACGACCACTCTGTTGGAGATACTCACCTACCGACGACCACTCTGTTGTAGATAAACAGTCACCCACGAGTACGCTGTTGGAGATACTCACCTAGCCACGACCACTCTGTTGGAGATACTGACCTACCCATGACCACTCAGTTGTAGATAAACAGTCACCCACGAGTACGCTGTTGGAGATACTCACCTACCCACGACGACTCTATTGGAGATAGTCACCTACCCACGACCATTCTGTTGTAGATAAACAGTCACCCACGAGGACGCTGTTGGAGATACTCACCTAGCCACGACAACTCTGTTGGATATACTCTGTCACCCACAAACACACTTTTGGAGATACTCCCCTCCCCACGACCACTCTGTTGGAGATACTCACCTACCCACGACCATTCTGTTGTAGATAAACAGTCACCCACGAAGACGCTGTTGGAGATACTCACCTAGCCACAACCACTCTGTTGGAGATACTCACCTACCCACGACCACTCGGTTGGATATACTCACCTACCCACGACCACTCGGTTGGATATACTCACCTACCCATGACCACACTGTTGGAGATACTCACCAACCCATGACCACTCTGTTGGAGATACTCACCTACCCATGACCACACTGTTGGAGATACTCACCTAGCCACGACCACTCTGTTGGAGATACTCACCTACCCATGACCACACTGTTGGAGTTACTCACCTACCCACGACCACTCTGTTGGAGATACTCACCTAGCCACGACCACTCTGTTGGAGATACTCACATACCCACGACCACTCGGTTGAATATACTCAGTCACCCACGACCACTCTGTTGGAGATACTGATCTACCCCCGACCACTCTGTTGGAGATACTCACCTACCGACGACCACTCTGTTGTAGATAAACAGTCACCCACGAGTACGCTGTTGGAGTTACTCACCTAGCCACGACCACTCTGTTGGAGATACTGACCTACCCATGACCACTCTGTAGGAGATACTCACCTACCCACGACCACACTGTTGTAGATAAGCAGTCACCCACAAGTACGCTGATGGAGATACTCACCTAGCCACGACCACTCTGTTGGATATACTGACCTACCCATGACCACTCAGTTGTAGATAAACAGTCACCCACGAGTACGCTGTTGGAGATACTCATCTAGCCACGACCACTCTGTTGGAGATACTGACCTACCCATGACCTCTCTGTTGGAGATACTCACCTACCCATGACCACTCTGTTGGAGATACTGACCTACCCATGACCACTCTGTTGGAGATACTCACCTAGCCACGACCACTCTATTGGAGATAGTCACCTACCCACGACCATTCTGTTGTAGATAAACAGTCACCCACGAGGACGCTGGTGGAGATACTCCCCTACCCACGACCACTCTGTTGGAGATACTGACCTACCCATGACCACTCTGTTGGAGATACTCACCTAGCCACGACCACTCTATTGGAGACAGTCACCTACCCATGACCACACTGTTGGAGTTACTCACCTACCCACGACCACTCTGTTGGAGATACTCACCTAGCCACGACCACTCTGTTGGAGATACTCACCTACCCACGACCACTCTGTTGTAGATAAACAGTCACCCACGAGTACGCTGTTGGAGATACTCACCTAGCCACGACCACTCTGTTGGAGATACTGACCTACCCATGACCACTCAGTTGTAGATAAACAGTCACCCACGAATACGCTGTTGGAGATACTCACCTAGCCACGACCACTCTGTTGGAGATACTCACCTACCCATGACCACTCTGTTGGAGATACTCACCTACCCACGGCCACTCTGTTGTAGATAAACAGTCACCCACGAGTACGCTGTTGGAGATACTCACCTAGCCACGACCACTCTGTTGGAGATACTCACCTACCCACGGCCACTCTGTTGTAGATAAACAGTCACCCAAGAGTACGCTGTTGGAGATACTCACCTACCCATGACCATTCTGTAGGAGATACAGACCTACCCACGACCACTCGGTTGGAGATACTCACCTACGCACGACCACTCTGTTGGAGATACTCAGTCACCCATGACCACACTGTTGGAGATACTGACCTACCCATGACCACTCTGTGGAGATACTCACCTACCCAAGATCACTCTGTTGGAGTTACTCACCTACCCACGACCACTCTGTTGGAGATACTCACCTACCCACGACCATTCTGTTGTAGATAAACAGTCACCCACGAGGACGCAGTTGGAGATACTCACCTAGCCACGACCACTCTGTTGGAGATACCCTGTCACCCACAACCACTCTGTTGGAGATACTCACCTACCCACGACCACTCGGTTGGATATACTCACCTACCCACGACCACTCGGTTGGATATACTCACCTACGCATGACCACACTGTTGGAGATACTCACCAACCCATGACGACTCTGTTGGAGATACTCACCTACCCATGACCACACTGTTGGAGATACTCACCTAGCCACAACCACTCTGTTGGAGATACTCACCTACCCATGACCACACTGTTGGAGTTACTCACCTACCCACGACCACTCTGTTGGAGATACTCACCTAGCCACGACCACTCTGTTGGAGATACTCACCTACCCACGACCACTCGGTTGGATATACTCAGTCACCCACGACCACTCTGTTGGAGATACTGATCTACCCACGACCACTCTGTTGGAGATACTCACCTACCGACGACCACTCTGTTGTAGATAAACAGTCACCCACGAGTACGCTGTTGGAGATACTCACCTAGCCACGACCACTCTGTTGGAGATACTGACCTACCCATGACCACTCAGTTGTAGATAAACAGTCACCCACGAGTACGCTGTTGGAGATACTCACCTACCCACGACGACTCTATTGGAGATAGTCACCTACCCACGACCATTCTGTTGTAGATAAACAGTCACCCACGAGGACGCTGTTGGAGATACTCACCTAGCCACGACAACTCTGTTGGATATACTCTGTCACCCACAAACACACTTTTGGAGATACTCCCCTACCCACGACCACTCTGTTGGAGATACTCACCTACCCACGACCATTCTGTTGTAGATAAACAGTCACCCACGAAGACGCTGTTGGAGATACTCACCTAGCCACAACCACTCTGTTGGAGATACTCACCTACCCACGACCACTCGGTTGGATATACTCACCTACCCACGACCACTCGGTTGGATATACTCACCTACCCATGACCACACTGTTGGAGATACTCACCAACCCATGACCACTCTGTTGGAGATACTCACCTACCCATGACCACACTGTTGGAGATACTCACCTAGCCACGACCACTCTGTTGGAGATACTCACCGACCCATGACCACACTGTTGGAGTTACTCACCTACCCACGACCACTCTGTTGGAGATACTCACCTAGCCACGACCACTCTGTTGGAGATACTCACCTACCCACGACCACTCGGTTGAATATACTCAGTCACCCACGACCACTCTGTTGGAGATACTGATCTACCCCCGACCACTCTGTTGGAGATACTCACCTACCGACGACCACTCTGTTGTAGATAAACAGTCACCCACGAGTACGCTGTTGGAGATACTCACCTAGCCACGATGACTCTATTGGAGATACTCTGTCACCCACAACCACACTGTTGGAGATACTCACCTACCCACGAACACTCTGTTGGAGATACTCACATACCAACGACGACTCCATTGGAGATAGTCACCTACCCACGACCATTCTGTTGTAGATAAACAGTCACCCACAAGGACGCTGTTGGAGATACTCCCCTACCCACGACCACTCTGTTGGAGATACTCACCTACCCACGACCATGCTGTTGCAGATAAACAGTCACCCACGAGGACGCTGTTGGAGATACTCACATAGCCACGACCACTCAGTTGGAGATACTCACCTACCCACGATGACTCTATTGGAGATACTCTGTCACCCACAACCACACTGTTGGAGATACTCACCTACCCACGAACACTCTGTTGGAGATACTCACCTACCCACGACCATGCTGTTGTAGATAAACAGTCACCCACGAGGACGCTGTTGGAGATACTCACATAGCCACGACCACTCTGTTGGAGATACTCACCTACCTACGACCATGCTGCTGTAGATAAACAGTCACCCACGAGGACGCTGTTGGAGATACTCACATAGCCACGACCACTCAGTTGGAGATACTCACCTACCCATGACCACACTGTTGGAGTTACTCACCTACCCACGACCACTCTGTTGGAGATACTCACCTAGCCACGACCACTCTGTTGGAGATACTCACCTACCCACGACCATTCTGTTGTAGATAAACAGTCACCCACGAGTACGCTGTTGGAGATACTCACCTAGCCACGACCACTCTGTTGGAGATACTGACCTACCCATGACCACTCTGTTGGAGATACTCAGTCACCCACGACCACTCTGTTGGAGATACTCACCTAGCCACGACAACTCTGTTGGATATACTCTGTCACCCACAAACACCCTGTTGGAGATACTCCCCTACCCACGACCACAATGTTGGAGATACTCACCTACCCACGACAATTCTGTTGTAGATAAACAGTCACCCACGAGGACGCTGTTGGAGATACTCACCTAGCCACGACCACTCAGTTGGAGATACTCTGTCACCCACAACCACTCTGTTGGAGATACTCACCTACCCACGACCACTCGGTTGGATATACTCACCTACCCACGACCACTCGGTTGGATATACTCACCTACCCATGACAACACTGTTGGAGATACTCACCAACCCATGACCACTCTGTTGGAGATACTCACCTACCCATGACCACACTGTTGGAGATACTCACCTAGCCACGACCACTCTGTTGGAGATACTCACCTACCCATGACCACACTGTTGGAGTTACTCACCTACCCACGACCACTCTGTTGGAGATACTCACCTAGCCACGACCACTCTGTTGGAGATACTCACCTACCCACGACCACTCGGTTGAATATACTCAGTCACCCACGACCACTCTGTTGGAGATACTGATCTACCCACGACCACTCTGTTGGAGATACTCACCTACCGACGACCATTCTGTTGTAGATAAACAGTCACCCACGAGTACGCTGTTGGAGATACTCACCTAGCCACGACCACTCTGTTGGAGATACTGACCTACCCATGACCACTCTGTAGGAGATACTCACCTACCCACGACCACTCTGTTGGAGATACTCACCTACCCAAGACCACTCTGTTGGAGATACTCACCTACCCACGACCACTCTGTTGTAGATAAGCAGTCACCCACGAGTACGCTGTTGGAGATACTCACCTAGCCACGACCACTCTGTTGGAGATACTGACCTACCCATGACCACTCAGTTGTAGATAAACAGTCACCCACGAATACGCTGTTGCAGATACTCACCTAGCCACGACCACTCTGTTGGAGATACTCACCTACCCATGACCACTCTGTTGGAGATACTCACCTACCCACGGCCACTCTGTTGTAGATAAACAGTCACCCACGAGTACGCTGTTGGAGATACTCACCTAGCCACGACCACTCTGTTGGAGATACAGACCTACCCATGACCACTCTGTTGTAGATAAACAGTCACCCAAGAGTACGCTGTTGGAGATACTCACCTACCCATGACCATTCTGTAGGAGATACAGACCTACCCACGACCACTCTGTTGGAGATACTCACCTACGCACGACCACTCTGTTGGAGATACTCAGTCACCCATGACCACACTGTTGGAGATACTGACCTACCCATGACCACTCTGTGGAGATACTCACCTACCCAAGATCACTCTGTTGGAGTTACTCACCTACCCACGACCACTCTGTTGGAGATACTCACCTACCCACGACCATTCTGTTGTAGATAAACAGTCACCCACGAGGACGCAGTTGGAGATACTCACCTAGCCACGACCACTCTGTTGGAGATACCCTGTCACCCACAACCACTCTGTTGGAGATACTCACCTACCCACGACCACTCGGTTGGATATACTCACCTACCCACGACCACTCGGTTGGATATACTCACCTACGCATGACCACACTGTTGGAGATACTCACCAACCCATGACGACTCTGTTGGAGATACTCACCTACCCATGACCACACTGTTGGAGATACTCACCTAGCCACAACCACTCTGTTGGAGATACTCACCTACCCATGACCACACTGTTGGAGTTACTCACCTACCCACGACCACTCTGTTGGAGATACTCACCTAGCCACGACCACTCTGTTGGAGATACTCACCTACCCACGACCACTCGGTTGGATATACTCAGTCACCCACGACCACTCTTTTGGAGATACTGATCTACCCACGACCACTCTGTTGGAGATACTCACCTACCGACGACCACTCTGTTGTAGATAAACAGTCACCCACGAGTACGCTGTTGGAGATACTCACCTAGCCACGACCACTCTGTTGGAGATACTGACCTACCCATGACCACTCAGTTGTAGATAAACAGTCACCCACGAGTACGCTGTTGGAGATACTCACCTACCCACGACGACTCTATTGGAGATAGTCACCTACCCACGACCATTCTGTTGTAGATAAACAGTCACCCACGAGGACGCTGTTGGAGATACTCACCTAGCCACGACAACTCTGTTGGATATACTCTGTCACCCACAAACACACTTTTGGAGATACTCCCCTACCCACGACCACTCTGTTGGAGATACTCACCTACCCACGACCATTCTGTTGTAGATAAACAGTCACCCACGAAGACGCTGTTGGAGATACTCACCTAGCCACAACCACTCTGTTGGAGATACTCACCTACCCACGACCACTCGGTTGGATATACTCACCTACCCACGACCACTCGGTTGGATATACTCACCTACCCATGACCACACTGTTGGAGATACTCACCAACCCATGACCACTCTGTTGGAGATACTCACCTACCCATGACCACACTGTTGGAGATACTCACCTAGCCACGACCACTCTGTTGGAGATACTCACCTACCCATGACCACACTGTTGGAGTTACTCACCTACCCACGACCACTCTGTTGGAGATACTCACCTAGCCACGACCACTCTGTTGGAGATACTCACCTACCCACGACCACTCGGTTGAATATACTCAGTCACCCACGACCACTCTGTTGGAGATACTGATCTACCCCCGACCACTCTGTTGGAGATACTCACCTACCGACGACCACTCAGTTGTAGATAAACAGTCACCCACGAGTACGCTGTTGGAGATACTCACCTAGCCACGACCACTCTGTTGGAGATACTGACCTACCCATGACCACTCTGTAGGAGATACTCACCTACCCACGACCACTCTGTTGGAGATACTCACCTACCCACGACCACACTGTTGTAGATAAGCAGTCACCCACAAGTACGCTGTTGGAGATACTCACCTAGCCACGACCACTCTGTTGGAGATACTCACCTACCCACGACCATTCTGTTGTAGATAAACAGTCACCCACGAGTACGCTGTTGGAGATACTCACCTAGCCACGACCACTCTGTTGGAGATACTGACCTACCCATGACCACTCTGTTGGAGATACTCAGTCACCCACGACCACTCTGTTGGAGATACTCACCTAGCCACGACAACTCTGTTGGATATACTCTGTCACCCACAAACACCCTGTTGGAGATACTCCCCTACCCACGACCACAATGTTGGAGATACTCACCTACCCACGACAATTCTGTTGTAGATAAACAGTCACCCACGAGGACGCTGTTGGAGATACTCACCTAGCCACGACCACTCAGTTGGAGATACTCTGTCACCCACAACCACTCTGTTGGAGATACTCACCTACCCACGACCACTCGGTTGGATATACTCACCTACCCACGACCACTCGGTTGGATATACTCACCTAACCATGACAACACTGTTGGAGATACTCACCAACCCATGACCACTCTGTTGGAGATACTCACCTTCCCATGACGAAAACACTGTTGGAGATACTCACCTAGCCACGACCACTCTGTTGGAGATACTCACCTACCCATGACCACACTGTTGGAGTTACTCACCTACCCACGACCACTCTGTTGGAGATACTCACCTAGCCACGACCACTCTGTTGGAGATACTCACCTACCCACGACCACTCGGTTGAATATACTCAGTCACCCACGACCACTCTGTTGGAGATACTGATCTACCCACGACCACTCTGTTGGAGATACTCACCTACCGACGACCATTCTGTTGTAGATAAACAGTCACCCACGAGTACGCTGTTGGAGATACTCACCTAGCCACGACCACTCTGTTGGAGATACTGACCTACCCATGACCACTCTGTAGGAGATACTCACCTACCCACGACCACTCTGTTGGAGATACTCACCTACCCAAGACCACTCTGTTGGAGATACTCACCTACCCACGACCACTCTGTTGTAGATAAGCAGTCACCCACGAGTACGCTGTTGGAGATACTCACCTAGCCACGACCACTCTGTTGGAGATACTGACCTACCCATGACCACTCAGTTGTAGATAAACAGTCACCCACGAATACGCTGTTGCAGATACTCACCTAGCCACGACCACTCTGTTGGAGATACTCACCTACCCATGACCACTCTGTTGGAGATACTCACCTACCCACGGCCACTCTGTTGTAGATAAACAGTCACCCACGAGTACGCTGTTGGAGATACTCACCTACCCACGACGACTCTATTGGAGATAGTCACCTACCCACGACCATTCTGTTGTAGATAAACAGTCACCCACGAGGACGCTGTTGGAGATACTCACCTAGCCACGACAACTCTGTTGGATATACTCTGTCACCCACAAACACACTTTTGGAGATACTCCCCTACCCACGACCACTCTGTTGGAGATACTCACCTACCCACGACCATTCTGTTGTAGATAAACAGTCACCCACGAAGACGCTGTTGGAGATACTCACCTAGCCACAACCACTCTGTTGGAGATACTCACCTACCCACGACCACTCGGTTGGATATACTCACCTACCCACGACCACTCGGTTGGATATACTCACCTACCCATGACCACACTGTTGGAGATACTCACCAACCCATGACCACTCTGTTGGAGATACTCACCTACCCATGACCACACTGTTGGAGATACTCACCTAGCCACGACCACTCTGTTGGAGATACTCACCTACCCATGACCACACTGTTGGAGTTACTCACCTACCCACGACCACTCTGTTGGAGATACTCACCTAGCCACGACCACTCTGTTGGAGATACTCACCTACCCACGACCACTCGGTTGAATATACTCAGTCACCCACGACCACTCTGTTGGAGATACTGATCTACCCCCGACCACTCTGTTGGAGATACTCACCTACCGACGACCACTCAGTTGTAGATAAACAGTCACCCACGAGTACGCTGTTGGAGATACTCACCTAGCCACGACCACTCTGTTGGAGATACTGACCTACCCATGACCACTCTGTAGGAGATACTCACCTACCCACGACCACTCTGTTGGAGATACTCACCTACCCACGACCACACTGTTGTAGATAAGCAGTCACCCACAAGTACGCTGTTGGAGATACTCACCTAGCCACGACCACTCTGTTGGAGATACTCACCTACCCACGACCATTCTGTTGTAGATAAACAGTCACCCACGAGTACGCTGTTGGAGATACTCACCTAGCCACGACCACTCTGTTGGAGATACTGACCTACCCATGACCACTCTGTTGGAGATACTCAGTCACCCACGACCACTCTGTTGGAGATACTCACCTAGCCACGACAACTCTGTTGGATATACTCTGTCACCCACAAACACCCTGTTGGAGATACTCCCCTACCCACGACCACAATGTTGGAGATACTCACCTACCCACGACAATTCTGTTGTAGATAAACAGTCACCCACGAGGACGCTGTTGGAGATACTCACCTAGCCACGACCACTCAGTTGGAGATACTCTGTCACCCACAACCACTCTGTTGGAGATACTCACCTACCCACGACCACTCGGTTGGATATACTCACCTACCCACGACCACTCGGTTGGATATACTCACCTACCCATGACAACACTGTTGGAGATACTCACCAACCCATGACCACTCTGTTGGAGATACTCACCTTCCCATGACCACACTGTTGGAGATACTCACCTAGCCACGACCACTCTGTTGGAGATACTCACCTACCCATGACCACACTGTTGGAGTTACTCACCTACCCACGACCACTCTGTTGGAGATACTCACCTAGCCACGACCACTCTGTTGGAGATACTCACCTACCCACGACCACTCGGTTGAATATACTCAGTCACCCACGACCACTCTGTTGGAGATACTGATCTACCCACGACCACTCTGTTGGAGATACTCACCTACCGACGACCATTCTGTTGTAGATAAACAGTCACCCACGAGTACGCTGTTGGAGATACTCACCTAGCCACGACCACTCTGTTGGAGATACTGACCTACCCATGACCACTCTGTAGGAGATACTCACCTACCCACGACCACTCTGTTGGAGATACTCACCTACCCAAGACCACTCTGTTGGAGATACTCACCTACCCACGACCACTCTGTTGTAGATAAGCAGTCACCCACGAGTACGCTGTTGGAGATACTCACCTAGCCACGACCACTCTGTTGGAGATACTGACCTACCCATGACCACTCAGTTGTAGATAAACAGTCACCCACGAATACGCTGTTGCAGATACTCACCTAGCCACGACCACTCTGTTGGAGATACTCACCTACCCATGACCACTCTGTTGGAGATACTCACCTACCCACGGCCACTCTGTTGTAGATAAACAGTCACCCACGAGTACGCTGTTGGAGATACTCACCTAGCCACGACCACTCTGTTGGAGATACAGACCTACCCATGACCACTCTGTTGTAGATAAACAGTCACCCAAGAGTACGCTGTTGGAGATACTCACCTACCCATGACCATTCTGTAGGAGATACAGACCTACCCACGACCACTCTGTTGGAGATACTCACCTACGCACGACCACTCTGTTGGAGATACTCAGTCACCCATGACCACACTGTTGGAGATACTGACCTACCCATGACCACTCTGTGGAGATACTCACCTACCCAAGATCACTCTGTTGGAGTTACTCACCTACCCACGACCACTCTGTTGGAGATACTCACCTACCCACGACCATTCTGTTGTAGATAAACAGTCACCCACGAGGACGCAGTTGGAGATACTCACCTAGCCACGACCACTCTGTTGGAGATACCCTGTCACCCACAACCACTCTGTTGGAGATACTCACCTACCCACGACCACTCGGTTGGATATACTCACCTACCCACGACCACTCGGTTGGATATACTCACCTACGCATGACCACACTGTTGGAGATACTCACCAACCCATGACGACTCTGTTGGAGATACTCACCTACCCATGACCACACTGTTGGAGATACTCACCTAGCCACAACCACTCTGTTGGAGATACTCACCTACCCATGACCACACTGTTGGAGTTACTCACCTACCCACGACCACTCTGTTGGAGATACTCACCTAGCCACGACCACTCTGTTGGAGATACTCACCTACCCACGACCACTCGGTTGGATATACTCAGTCACCCACGACCACTCTTTTGGAGATACTGATCTACCCACGACCACTCTGTTGGAGATACTCACCTACCGACGACCACTCTGTTGTAGATAAACAGTCACCCACGAGTACGCTGTTGGAGATACTCACCTAGCCACGACCACTCTGTTGGAGATACTGACCTACCCATGACCACTCAGTTGTAGATAAACAGTCACCCACGAGTACGCTGTTGGAGATACTCACCTACCCACGACGACTCTATTGGAGATAGTCACCTACCCACGACCATTCTGTTGTAGATAAACAGTCACCCACGAGGACGCTGTTGGAGATACTCACCTAGCCACGACAACTCTGTTGGATATACTCTGTCACCCACAAACACACTTTTGGAGATACTCCCCTACCCACGACCACTCTGTTGGAGATACTCACCTACCCACGACCATTCTGTTGTAGATAAACAGTCACCCACGAAGACGCTGTTGGAGATACTCACCTAGCCACAACCACTCTGTTGGAGATACTCACCTACCCACGACCACTCGGTTGGATATACTCACCTACCCACGACCACTCGGTTGGATATACTCACCTACCCATGACCACACTGTTGGAGATACTCACCAACCCATGACCACTCTGTTGGAGATACTCACCTACCCATGACCACA
Source organism: Hemitrygon akajei (assembly GCF_048418815.1). Lineage (NCBI taxonomy): Eukaryota > Metazoa > Chordata > Chondrichthyes > Myliobatiformes > Dasyatidae > Hemitrygon > Hemitrygon akajei. Next base: position 220,474,922 of record NC_133124.1, on the reverse strand, counting down.
CTGTTGGAGATACTCACCTAGCCACGACCACTCTGTTGGAGATACTCACCTACCCATGACCACACTGTTGGAGTTACTCACCTACCCACGACCACTCTGTTGGAGATACTCACCTAGCCACGACCACTCTGTTGGAGATACTCACCTACCCACGACCACTCGGTTGAATATACTCAGTCACCCACGACCACTCTGTTGGAGATACTGATCTACCCCCGACCACTCTGTTGGAGATACTCACCTACCGACGACCACTCAGTTGTAGATAAACAGTCACCCACGAGTACGCTGTTGGAGATACTCACCTAGCCACGACCACTCTGTTGGAGATACTGACCTACCCATGACCACTCTGTAGGAGATACTCACCTACCCACGACCACTCTGTTGGAGATACTCACCTACCCACGACCACACTGTTGTAGATAAGCAGTCACCCACAAGTACGCTGTTGGAGATACTCACCTAGCCACGACCACTCTGTTGGATATACTGACCTACCCATGACCACTCAGTTGTAGATAAACAGTCACCCACGAGTACGCTGTTGGAGATACTCATCTAGCCACGACCACTCTGTTGGAGATACTGACCTACCCATGACCACTCTGTTGGAGATACTCACCAACCCATGACGACTCTGTTGGAGATACTCACCTACCCATGACCACACTGTTGGAGATACTCACCTAGCCACAACCACTCTGTTGGAGATACTCACCTACCCATGACCACACTGTTGGAGTTACTCTCCTACCCACGACCACTCTGTTGGAGATACTCACCTAGCCACGACCACTCTGTTGGAGATACTCAACTACCCACGACCACTCGGTTGGATATACTCAGTCACCCACGACCACTCTGTTGGAGATACTGATCTACCCACGACCACTCTGTTGGAGATACTCACCTACCGACGACCACTCTGTTGTAGATAAACAGTCACCCACGAGTACGCTGTTGGAGATACTCACCTAGCCACGACCACTCTGTTGGAGATACTGACCTACCCATGACCACTCAGTTGTAGATAAACAGTCACCCACGAGTACGCTGTTGGAGATACTCACCTACCCACGACGACTCTATTGGAGATAGTCACCTACCCACGACCATTCTGTTGTAGATAAACAGTCACCCACGAGGACGCTGTTGGAGATACTCACCTAGCCACGACAACTCTGTTGGATATACTCTGTCACCCACAAACACACTTTTGGAGATACTCCCCTACCCACGACCACTCTGTTGGAGATACTCACCTACCCACGACCATTCTGTTGTAGATAAACAGTCACCCACGAAGACGCTGTTGGAGATACTCACCTAGCCACAACCACTCTGTTGGAGATACTCACCTACCCACGACCACTCGGTTGGATATACTCACCTACCCACGACCACTCGGTTGGATATACTCACCTACCCATGACCACACTGTTGGAGATACTCACCAACCCATGACCACTCTGTTGGAGATACTCACCTACCCATGACCACACTGTTGGAGATACTCACCTAGCCACGACCACTCTGTTGGAGATACTCACCTACCCATGACCACACTGTTGGAGTTACTCACCTACCCACGACCACTCTGTTGGAGATACTCACCTAGCCACGACCACTCTGTTGGAGATACTCACCTACCCACGACCACTCGGTTGAATATACTCAGTCACCCACGACCACTCTGTTGGAGATACTGATCTACCCCCGACCACTCTGTTGGAGATACTCACCTACCGACGACCACTCTGTTGTAGATAAACAGTCACCCACGAGTACGCTGTTGGAGATACTCACCTAGCCACGACCACTCTGTTGGAGATACTGACCTACCCATGACCACTCTGTAGGAGATACTCACCTACCCACGACCACTCTGTTGGAGATACTCACCTACCCACGACCACACTGTTGTAGATAAGCAGTCACCCACAAGTACGCTGTTGGAGATACTCACCTAGCCACGACCACTCTGTTGGATATACTGACCTACCCATGACCACTCAGTTGTAGATAAACAGTCACCCACGAGTACGCTGTTGGAGATACTCATCTAGCCACGACCACTCTGTTGGAGATACTGACCTACCCATGACCACTCTGTTGGAGATACTCACCTACCCATGACCACTCTGTTGGAGATACTGACCTACCCATGACCACTCTGTTGGAGATACTCACCTAGCCACGACCACTCTATTGGAGATAGTCACCTACCCATGACCACACTGTTGGAGTTACTCACCTACCCACGACCACTCTGTTGGAGATACTCACCTAGCCACGACCACTCTGTTGGAGATACTCACCTACCCACGACCATTCTGTTGTAGATAAACAGTCACCCACGAGTACGCTGTTGGAGATACTCACCTAGCCACGACCACTCTGTTGGAGATACTGACCTACCCATGACCACTCTGTCGGAGATACTCAGTCACCCACGACCACTCTGTTGGAGATACTCACCTAGCCACGACAACTCTGTTGGATATACTCTGTCACCCACAAACACTCTGTTGGAGATACTCCCCTACCCACGACCACAATGTTGGAGATACTCACCTACCCACGACAATTCTGTTGTAGATAAACAGTCACCCACGAGGACGCTGTTGGAGATACTCACCTAGCCACGACCACTCAGTTGTAGATACTCTTTCACCCACAACCACTCTGTTGGAGATACTCACCTACCCACGACCACTCGGTTGGATATACTCACCTACCCACGACCACTCGGTTGGATATACTCACCTACCCATGACAACACTGTTGGAGATACTCACCAACCCATGACCACTCTGTTGGAGATACTCACCTACCCATGACCACACTGTTGGAGATACTCACCTAGCCACGACCACTCTGTTGGAGATACTCACCTACCCATGACCACACTGTTGGAGTTACTCACCTACCCACGACCACTCTGTTGGAGATACTCACCTAGCCACGACCACTCTGTTGGAGATACTCACCTACCCACGACCACTCGGTTGAATATACTCAGTCACCCACGACCACTCTGTTGGAGATACTGATCTACCCACGACCACTCTGTTGGAGATACTCACCTACCGACGACCATTCTGTTGTAGATAAAGAGTCACCCACGAGTACGCTGTTGGAGATACTCACCTAGCCACGACCACTCTGTTGGAGATACTGACCTACCCATGACCACTCTGTAGGAGATACTCACCTACCCACGACCACTCTGTTGGAGATACTCACCTACCCAAGACCACTCTGTTGGAGATACTCACCTACCCACGACCACTCTGTTGTAGATAAGCAGTCACCCACGAGTACGCTGTTGGAGATACTCACCTAGCCACGACCACTCTGTTGGAGATACTGACCTACCCATGACCACTCAGTTGTAGATAAACAGTCACCCACGAATACGCTGTTGGAGATACTCACCTAGCCACGACCACTCTGTTGGAGATACTCACCTACCCATGACCACTCTGTTGGAGATACTCACCTACCCACGGCCACTCTGTTGTAGATAAACAGTCACCCACGAGTACGCTGTTGGAGATACTCACCTAGCCACGACCACTCTGTTGGAGATACAGACCTACCCATGACCACTCTGTTGTAGATAAACAGTCACCCAAGAGTACGCTGTTGGAGATACTCACCTACCCATGACCATTCTGTAGGAGATACAGACCTACCCACGACCACTCTGTTGGAGATACTCACCTACGCACGACCACTCTGTTGGAGATACTCAGTCACCCATGACCACACTGTTGGAGATACTGACCTACCCATGACCACTCTGTGGAGATACCCACCTACCCAAGATCACTCTGTTGGAGTTACTCACCTACCCACGACCACTCTGTTGGAGATACTCACCTACCCACGACCATTCTGTTGTAGATAAACAGTCACCCACGAGGACGCAGTTGGAGATACTCACCTAGCCACGACCACTCTGTTGGAGATACCCTGTCACCCACAACCACTCTGTTGGAGATACTCACCTACCCACGACCACTCGGTTGGATATACTCACCTACCCACGACCACTCGGTTGGATATACTCACCTACGCATGACCACACTGTTGGAGATACTCACCAACCCATGACGACTCTGTTGGAGATACTCACCTACCCATGACCACACTGTTGGAGTTACTCACCTACCCACGACCACTCTGTTGGAGATACTCACCTAGCCACGACTACTCTGTTGGAGATACTCACCTACCCACGAGCACTCGGTTGGATATACTCAGTCACCCACGACCACTCTGTTGGAGATACTGATCTACCCACGACCACTCTGTTGGAGATACTCACCTACCGACGACCACTCTGTTGTAGATAAACAGTCACCCACGAGTACGCTGTTGGAGATACTCACCTAGCCACGACCACTCTGTTGGAGATACTGACCTACCCATGACCACTCAGTTGTAGATAAACAGTCACCCACGAGTACGCTGTTGGAGATACTCACCTACCCACGACGACTCTATTGGAGATAGTCACCTACCCACGACCATTCTGTTGTAGATAAACAGTCACCCACGAGGACGCTGTTGGAGATACTCACCTAGCCACGACAACTCTGTTGGATATACTCTGTCACCCACAAACACACTTTTGGAGATACTCCCCTACCCACGACCACTCTGTTGGAGATACTCACCTACCCACGACCATTCTGTTGTAGATAAACAGTCACCCACGAAGACGCTGTTGGAGATACTCACCTAGCCACAACCACTCTGTTGGAGATACTCACCTACCCACGACCACTCGGTTGGATATACTCACCTACCCACGACCACTCGGTTGGATATACTCACCTACCCATGACCACACTGTTGGAGATACTCACCAACCCATGACCACTCTGTTGGAGATACTCACCTACCCATGACCACACTGTTGGAGATACTCACCTAGCCACGACCACTCTGTTGGAGATACTCACCTACCCATGACCACACTGTTGGAGTTACTCACCTACCCACGACCACTCTGTTGGAGATACTCACCTAGCCACGACCACTCTGTTGGAGATACTCACCTACCCACGACCACTCGGTTGAATATACTCAGTCACCCACGACCACTCTGTTGGAGATACTCACCTACCGACGACCACTCTGTTGTAGATAAACAGTCACCCACGAGTACGCTGTTGGAGATACTCACCTAGCCACGACCACTCTGTTGGAGATACTGACCTACCCATGACCACTCTGTAGGAGATACTCACCTACCCACGACCACTCTGTTGGAGATACTCACCTACCCACGACCACACTGTTGTAGATAAGCAGTCACCCACAAGTACGCTGTTGGAGATACTCACCTAGCCACGACCACTCTGTTGGATATACTGACCTACCCATGACCACTCAGTTGTAGATAAACAGTCACCCACGAGTACGCTGTTGGAGATACTCATCTAGCCACGACCACTCTGTTGGAGATACTGACCTACCCATGACCACTCTGTTGGAGATACTCACCTACCCATGACCACTCTGTTGGAGATACTGACCTACCCATGACCACTCTGTTGGAGATACTCACCTAGCCACGACCACTCTATTGGAGATAGTCACCTACCCACGACCATTCTGTTGTAGATAAACAGTCACCCACGAGGACGCTGTTGGAGATACTCCCCTACCCACGACCACTCTGTTGGAGATACTCACCTACCCACGACCATGCTGTTGTAGATAAACAGTCACCCACGAGGACGCTGTTGGAGATACTCACATAGCCACGACCACTCAGTTGGAGATACTCACCTACCCACGACCACTCTGTTGTAGATAAACAGTCACCCACGAGTACGCTGTTGGAGATACTCACCTAGCCACGACCACTCTGTTGGAGATACTGACCTACCCATGACCACTCAGTTGTAGATAAACAGTCACCCACGAGTACGCTGTTGGAGATACTCACCTACCCATGACCATTCTGTAGGAGATACAGACCTACCCACGACCACTCTGTTGGAGATACTCACCTACGCAAGACCACTCTGTTGGAGATACTCAGTCACCCATGACCACACTGTTGGAGATACTGACCTACCCATGACCACTCTGTGGATTTACTCACCTACCCAAGATCACTCTGTTGGAGATACCCTGTCACCCACAACCACTCTGTTGGAGATACTCACCTACCCACGACCACTCGGTTGGATATACTCACCTACCCACGACCACTCGGTTGGATATACTCACCTACGCATGACCACACTGTTGGAGATACTCACCAACCCATGACGACTCTGTTGGAGATACTCACCTACCCATGACCACACTGTTGGAGTTACTCACCTACCCACGACCACTCTGTTGGAGATACTCACCTAGCCACGACTACTCTGTTGGAGATACTCACCTACCCACGAGCACTCGGTTGGATATACTCAGTCACCCACGACCACTCTGTTGGAGATACTGATCTACCCACGACCACTCTGTTGGAGATACTCACCTACCGACGACCACTCTGTTGTAGATAAACAGTCACCCACGAGTACGCTGTTGGAGATACTCACCTAGCCACGACCACTCTGTTGGAGATACTGACCTACCCATGACCACTCAGTTGTAGATAAACAGTCACCCACGAGTACGCTGTTGGAGATACTCACCTACCCACGACGACTCTATTGGAGATAGTCACCTACCCACGACCATTCTGTTGTAGATAAACAGTCACCCACGAGGACGCTGTTGGAGATACTCACCTAGCCACGACAACTCTGTTGGATATACTCTGTCACCCACAAACACACTTTTGGAGATACTCCCCTACCCACGACCACTCTGTTGGAGATACTCACCTACCCACGACCATTCTGTTGTAGATAAACAGTCACCCACGAAGACGCTGTTGGAGATACTCACCTAGCCACAACCACTCTGTTGGAGATACTCACCTACCCACGACCACTCGGTTGGATATACTCACCTACCCACGACCACTCGGTTGGATATACTCACCTACCCATGACCACACTGTTGGAGATACTCACCAACCCATGACCACTCTGTTGGAGATACTCACCTACCCATGACCACACTGTTGGAGATACTCACCTAGCCACGACCACTCTGTTGGAGATACTCACCTACCCATGACCACACTGTTGGAGTTACTCACCTACCCACGACCACTCTGTTGGAGATACTCACCTAGCCACGACCACTCTGTTGGAGATACTCACCTACCCACGACCACTCGGTTGAATATACTCAGTCACCCACGACCACTCTGTTGGAGATACTCACCTACCGACGACCACTCTGTTGTAGATAAACAGTCACCCACGAGTACGCTGTTGGAGATACTCACCTAGCCACGACCACTCTGTTGGAGATACTGACCTACCCATGACCACTCTGTAGGAGATACTCACCTACCCACGACCACTCTGTTGGAGATACTCACCTACCCACGACCACACTGTTGTAGATAAGCAGTCACCCACAAGTACGCTGTTGGAGATACTCACCTAGCCACGACCACTCTGTTGGATATACTGACCTACCCATGACCACTCAGTTGTAGATAAACAGTCACCCACGAGTACGCTGTTGGAGATACTCATCTAGCCACGACCACTCTGTTGGAGATACTGACCTACCCATGACCACTCTGTTGGAGATACTCACCTACCCATGACCACTCTGTTGGAGATACTGACCTACCCATGACCACTCTGTTGGAGATACTCACCTAGCCACGACCACTCTATTGGAGATAGTCACCTACCCACGACCATTCTGTTGTAGATAAACAGTCACCCACGAGGACGCTGTTGGAGATACTCCCCTACCCACGACCACTCTGTTGGAGATACTCACCTACCCACGACCATGCTGTTGTAGATAAACAGTCACCCACGAGGACGCTGTTGGAGATACTCACATAGCCACGACCACTCAGTTGGAGATACTCACCTACCCACGACCACTCTGTTGTAGATAAACAGTCACCCACGAGTACGCTGTTGGAGATACTCACCTAGCCACGACCACTCTGTTGGAGATACTGACCTACCCATGACCACTCAGTTGTAGATAAACAGTCACCCACGAGTACGCTGTTGGAGATACTCACCTACCCATGACCATTCTGTAGGAGATACAGACCTACCCACGACCACTCTGTTGGAGATACTCACCTACGCAAGACCACTCTGTTGGAGATACTCAGTCACCCATGACCACACTGTTGGAGATACTGACCTACCCATGACCACTCTGTGGATTTACTCACCTACCCAAGATCACTCTGTTGGAGTTACTCACCTACCCACGACCACTCTGTTGGAGATACTCAGCTACCCAAGACCACTCTGTTGGAGATACTCACCTACCCACGACCACTCTGTTGTAGATAAGCAGTCACCCACGAGTACGCTGTTGGAGATACTCACCTAGCCACGAACACTCTGTTGGAGATACTCACCTACCCACGACGACTCTATTGGAGATAGTCACCTACCCACGACCATTCTGTTGTAGATAAACAGTCACCCACAAGGACGCTGTTGGAGATACTCCCCTACCCACGACCACTCTGTTGGAGATACTCACCTACCTACGACCATGCTGTTGTAGATAAACAGTCACCCACGAGGACGCTGTTGGAGATACTCACATAGCCACGACCACTCAGTTGGAGATACTCACCTACCCACGATGACTCTATTGGAGATACTCTGTCACCCACAACCACACTGTTGGAGATACTCACCTACCCACGAACACTCTGTTGGAGATACTCACATACCAACGACGACTCCATTGGAGATAGTCACCTACCCACGACCATTCTGTTGTAGATAAACAGTCACCCACAAGGACGCTGTTGGAGATACTCCCCTACCCACGACCACTCTGTTGGAGATACTCACCTACCCACGACCATGCTGTTGCAGATAAACAGTCACCCACGAGGACGCTGTTGGAGATACTCACATAGCCACGACCACTCAGTTGGAGATACTCACCTACCCACGATGACTCTATTGGAGATACTCTGTCACCCACAACCACACTGTTGGAGATACTCACCTACCCACGAACACTCTGTTGGAGATACTCACCTACCCACGACCATGCTGTTGTAGATAAACAGTCACCCACGAGGACGCTGTTGGAGATACTCACATAGCCACGACCACTCTGTTGGAGATACTCACCTACCTACGACCATGCTGTTGTAGATAAACAGTCACCCACGAGGACGCTGTTGGAGATACTCACATAGCCACGACCACTCAGTTGGAGATACTCACCTACCCATGACCACACTGTTGGAGTTACTCACCTACCCACGACCACTCTGTTGGAGATACTCACCTAGCCACGACCACTCTGTTGGAGATACTCACCTACCCACGACCATTCTGTTGTAGATAAACAGTCACCCACGAGTACGCTGTTGGAGATACTCACCTAGCCACGACCACTCTGTTGGAGATACTCACCTACCCAAGACCACTCTGTTGGAGATACTCACCTACCCACGACCACTCTGTTGTAGATAAGCAGTCACCCACGAGTACGCTGTTGGAGATACTCACCTAGCCACGACCACTCTGTTGGAGATACTGACCTACCCATGACCACTCTGAAGGAGATACTCACCTACCCACGACCACTCTGTTGGAGATACTCACCTACCCAAGACCACTCTGTTGGAGATACTCACCTACCCACGACCACTCTGTTGTAGATAAGCAGTCACCCACGAGTACGCTGTTGGAGATACTCACCTAGCCACGACCACTCTGTTGGAGATACTGACCTACCCATGACCACTCAGTTGTAGATAAACAGTCACCCACGAGTACGCTGTTGGAGATACTCACCTAGCCACGACCACTCTGTTGGAGATACTCAGCTACCCACGACGACTCTATTGGAGATAGTCACCTACCCACGACCATTCTGTTGTAGATAAACAGTCACCCACGAGGACGCTGTTGGAGATACTCCCCTACCCACGACCACTCTGTTGGAGATACTCACCTACCCACGACCATGCTGTTGTAGATAAACAGTCACCCACGAGGACGCTGTTGGAGATACTCACATATCCACGACCACTCAGTTGGAGATACTCACCTACCCACGACCACTCTGTTGTAGATAAACAGTCACCCACGAGTACGCTGTTGGAGATACTCACCTAGCCACGACCTCTCTGTTGGAGATACTGACCTACCCATGACCACTCAGTTGTAGATAAACAGTCACCCACGAGTACTCTGTTGGAGATACTCACCTACCCATGACCATTCTGTAGGAGATACAGACCTACCCACGACCACTCTGTTGGAGATACTCACCTACGCACGACCTCTCTGTTGGAGATACTCAGTCACCCATGACCACACTGTTGGAGATACTGACCTACCCATGACCACTCTGTGGAGATACTCACCTACCCAAGATCACTCTGTTGGAGTTACTCACCTACCCACGACCACTCTGTTGGAGATACTCACCTACCCACGACCATTCTGTTGTAGATTAACAGTCACCCACGAGGACGCAGTTGGAGATACTCACCTAGCCACGACCACTCTGTTGGAGATACCCTGTCACCCACAACCACTCTGTTGGAGATACTCACCTACCCACGACCACTCGGTTGGATATACTCACCTACCCACGACCACTCGGTTGGATATACTCACCTACGCATGACCACACTGTTGGAGATACTCACCAACCCATGACGACTCTGTTGGAGATACTCACCTACCCATGACCACACTGTTGGAGATACTCACCTAGCCACAACCACTCTGTTGGAGATACTCACCTACCCATGACCACACTGTTGGAGTTACTCACCTACCCACGACCACTCTGTTGGAGATACTCACCTAGCCACGACCACTCTGTTGGAGATACTCACCTACCCACGACCACTCGGTTGGATATACTCAGTCACCCACGACCACTCTGTTGGAGATACTGATCTACCCACGACCACTCTGTTGGAGATACTCACCTACCGACGACCACTCTGTTGTAGATAAACAGTCACCCACGAGTATGCTGTTGGAGATACTCACCTAGCCACGACCACTCTGTTGGAGATACTGACCTACCCACGACCACTCTGTTGTAGATAAGCAGTCACCCACGAGTACGCTGTTGGAGATACTCACCTAGCCACGACCACTCTGTTGGAGATACTCACCTACCCACGACGACTCTATTGGAGATAGTCACCTACCCACGACCATTCTGTTGTAGATAAACAGTCACCCACGAGGACGCTGTTGGAGATACTCACCTAGCCACGACAACTCTGTTGGATATACTCTGTCACCCACGAGTACGCTGTTGGAGATACTCACCTAGCCACGACCACTCTGTTGGAGATACTGACCTACCCATGACCACTCAGTTGTAGATAAACAGTCACCCACGAGTACTCTGTTGGAGATACTCACCTACCCATGACCATTCTGTAGGAGATACAGACCTACCCACGACCACTCTGTTGGAGATACTCACCTACGCACGACCACTCTGTTGGAGATACTCAGTCACCCATGACCACACTGTTGGAGATACTGACCTACCCATGACCACTCTGTGGAGATACTCACCTACCCAAGATCACTCTGTTGGAGTTACTCACCTACCCACGACCACTCTGTTGGAGATACTCACCTACCCACGACCATTCTGTTGTAGATAAACAGTCACCCACGAGGACGCAGTTGGAGATACTCACCTAGCCACGACCACTCTGTTGGAGATACCCTGTCACCCACAACCTCTCTGTTGGAGTTACTCACCTACCCACGACCACTCTGTTGGAGATACTCACCTAGCCACGACCACTCTGTTGGAGATACTCACCTACCCACGACCACTCGGTTGGATATACTCAGTCACCCACGACCACTCTGTTGGAGATACTGATCTACCCACGACCACTCTGTTGGAGATACTCACCTACCGACGACCACTCTGTTGTAGATAAACAGTCACCCACGAGTACGCTGTTGGAGATACTCACCTAGCCACGACCACTCTGTTGGAGATACTGACCTACCCATGACCACTCTGTAGGAGATACTCACCTACCCACGACCACTCTGTTGGTGATACTCACCTACCCAAGACCACTCTGTTGGAGATACTCACCTACCCACGACCACTCTGTTGTAGATAAGCAGTCACCCACGAGTACGCTGTTGGAGATACTCACCTAGCCACGACCACTCTGTTGGAGATACTGACCTACCCATGACCACTCAGTTGTAGATAAACAGTCACCCACGAGTACGCTGTTGGAGATACTCACCTAGCCACGACCACTCTGTTGGAGATACTCACCTACCCACGACGACTCTATTGGAGATAGTCACCTACCCACGACCATTCTGTTGTAGATAAACAGTCACCCACGAGGACGCTGTTGGAGATACTCACCTAGCCACGACAACTCTGTTGGATATACTCTGTCACCCACAAACACACTTTTGGAGATACTCCCCTACCCACGACCACTCTGTTGGAGATACTCACCTTCCCACGACCATGCTGTTGTAGATAAAGAGTCACCCACGAGGACGCTGTTGGAGATACTCACATAGCCACGACCACTCAGTTGGAGATACTCACCTACCCACGACCACTCTGTTGTAGATAAACAGTCACCCACGAGTACGCTGTTGTAGATACTCACCTAGCCACGACCACTCTGTTGGAGATACTGACCTACCCATGACCACTCAGTTGTAGATAAACAGTCACCCACGAGTACGCTGTTGGAGATACTCACCTACCCATGACCATTCTGTAGGAGATACAGACCTACCGACGACCACTCTGTTGGAGATACTCACCTACGCACGACCACTCTGTTGGAGATACTCAGTCACCCATGACCACACTGTTGGAGATACTGACCTACCCATGACCACTCTGTGGATTTACTCACCTACCCAAGATCACTCTGTTGGAGTTACTCTGCTACCCACGACCACTCTGTTGGAGATACTCAGCTACCCAAGACCACTCTGTTGGAGATACTCACCTACCCACGACCACTCTGTTGTAGATAAGCAGTCACCCACGAGTACGCTGTTGGAGATACTCACCTAGCCACGAACACTCTGTTGGAGATACTCACCTACCCACGACGACTCTATTGGAGATAGTCACCTACCCACGACCATTCTGTTGTAGATAAACAGTCACCCACAAGGACGCTGTTGGAGATACTCCCCTACCCACGACCACTCTGTTGGAGTTACTCACCTACCTACGACCATGCTGTTGTAGATAAACAGTCACCCACGAGGACGCTGTTGGAGATACTCACATAGCCACGACCACTCAGTTGGAGATACTCACCTACCCACGATGACTCTATTGGAGATACTCTGTCACCCACAACCACACTGTTGGAGATACTCACCTACCCACGAACACTCTGTTGGAGATACTCACATACCAACGACGACTCCATTGGAGATAGTCACCTACCCACGACCATTCTGTTGTAGATAAACAGTCACCCACAAGGACGCTGTTGGAGATACTCCCCTACCCACGACCACTCTGTTGGAGATACTCACCTACCCACGACCATGCTGTTGTAGATAAACAGTCACCCACGAGGACGCTGTTGGAGATACTCACATAGCCACGACCACTCAGTTGGAGATTCTCACCTACCCACGATGACTCTATTGGAGATACTCTGTCACCCACAACCACACTGTTGGAGATACTCACCTACCCACGAACACTCTGTTGGAGATACTCACATACCCACGACGACTCCATTGGAGATACTCAGTCACCCATGACCACACTTGATGGAGATACTGACCTACCCATGACCACTCAGTTGTAGATAAGCAGTCACCCACGAGTACGCTGTTGGAGATACTCACCTAGCCACGACCACTCTGTTGGAGATACTCACCTACCCACGACGACTCTATTGGAGATAGTCACCTACCCACGACCATTCTGTTGTAGATAAACAGTCACCCACGAGGACGCTGTTGGAGATACTCACCTAGCCACGACAACTCTGTTGGATATACTCTGTCACCCACAAACACTCTGTTGGAGATACTCCCCTACCCACGACCAATCTGTTGGAGATACTCACGTACCCACGACCATTCTGTTGTAGATAAACAGTCACCCACGAGGACGCTGTTGGAGATACTCACCTAGCCACGACCACTCAGTTGGAGATACTCTGTCACCCACAAGCACTCTGTTGGAGATACTCACCTACCCACGACGACTCTATTGGAGATACTCTGTCACCCACAACCACACTGTTGGAGATACTGATCAACCCACGACCACTCTGTTGGAGATACTCACCTACCCACGACCACTCTGTTGGAGATACTCAGTCACCCACGACCACTCTGTTGGAGATACTCACCTAGCCACGACAACTCTGTTGGATATACTCTGTCACCCACAAACACTCTGTTGGAGATACTCCCCTACCCACGACCACAATGTTGGAGATACTCACCTACCCACGACACTTCTGTTGTAGATAAACAGTCACCCACGAGGACGCTGTTGGAGATACTCACCTAGCCACGACCACTCAGTTGGAGATACTCTGTCACCCACAACCACTCTGTTGGAGATACTCACCTACCCACGACCACTCGGTTGGATATACTCACCTACCCACGACCACTCTGTTGGAGATACTCACCTACCCATGACCACACTGTTGGAGTTACTCACCTACCCACGACCACTCTGTTGGAGATACTCACCTAGCCACGACCACTCTGTTGGAGATACTCACCTACCCACGACCACTCGGTTGAATATACTCAGTCACCCACGACCACTCTGTTGGAGATACTGATCTACCCACGACCACTCTGTTGGAGATACTCACCTACCGACGACCATTCTGTTGTAGATAAACAGTCACCCACGAGTACGCTGTTGGAGATACTCACCTAGCCACGACCACTCTGTTGGAGGTACTGACCTACCCATGACCACTCTGTAGGAGATACTCACCTACCCACGACCACTCTGTTGGAGATACTCACCTACCCAAGACCACTCTGTTGGAGATACTCACCTACCCACGACCACTCTGTTGTAGATAAGCAGTCACCCACGAGTACGCTGTTGGAGATACTCACCTAGCCACGACCACTCTGTTGGAGATACTGACCTACCCATGACCACTCAGTTGTAGATAAACAGTCACCCACGAGTACGCTGTTGGAGATACTCACCTAGCCACGACCACTCTGTTGGAGATACTGACCTACCCATGACCACTCAGTTGTAGAAAAACAGTCACCCACGAGTACGCTGTTGGAGATACTGACCTACCCATGACCACTCTGTGGAGATACTCACCTACCCAAGATCACTCTGTTGGAGTTACTCACCTACCCACGACCACTCTGTTGGAGATACTCACCTACCCACGACCATTCTGTTGTAGATAAACAGTCACCCACGAGGACGCAGTTGGAGATACTCACCTAGCCACGACCACTCTGTTGGAGATACCCTGTCACCCACAACCACTCTGTTGGAGATACTCACCTACCCACGACCACTCGGTTGGAGATACTCACCTACCCAAGACCACTCTGTTGGAGATACTCACCTACCCATGACCACTCTATTGGAGATACTCACCTACCCATGACCACTCTGTTCGAGATACTCTTGTACCCATGACCACTCTGTTGGAGGTACTCAGTCACCCACGACCACTCGTTTGGATATATTCACCTACCCACGACCACTCTGTTGGAGATACTCACCTACCCACGACCACTCTGTTGCTGATACTCACCTACTCACGACCACTCTTTTGGAGATACTCAGTCACTCACAACCACTCTGTTGGAGTTACTCATCTACCCACGACCACTCTGTTGGAGATACTCACCTACCCATGACCACACTGTTGGAGATACTCAGTCAACCATGACCACTCTGTTGGAGATACTCACCTACACTTGACCACTCTGTTGGAGATACTCACCTACACACGACCTCTCTGTTGGGAATACTCACCTACCCATGACCACTCTGTTGTAGATACTCACCGACCCATGACCACTCTGCTGGAGATACTTACCTACCCACGACCACTCTGTTGGAGATACTCACCTCCCCACGACCACTCTTTTGGAGATACTAAGTCACCCTAACAACTCTGTTGGAGATACTCACCTACCCATGACCACTCTGTTGGAGATACTCACCTACCCACAACCACTCTGTTGGAGATACTCACCTACCCAGGACACTCTGTTGGAGATAGTCAGTCACCCACAGCCACTCTGTCGGAGATACTCACCTACCCATGACCACTCTGTTGGAGATACTCACCTACCCACAACCACTCAGTTGGAGATTCTGAGTCACCCACGACCACTCTGTTGGAGATACTCACCTACACACGACCACTTTGTTGGAGATACTCAGCTACCCATGACCACTCTGTTGGAGATTCTGAGTCACCCACGACAACTCTGTTGGAGATACTCACCTACCCATATCCACTTTGTTGGAGATACTCACCTACCCATGACCTCTCTGTTGGAGATACTCACCTATCCACGACCACTCTGTTGGAGATACTCTGTCACCAACGACCACTCTGTTGGAGATACTCACCTACCCACGACCACTCTGTTGGAGATACACACCTACCCACGACCACTCTGTTGGAGTTACTCACCTACGCACGACCATTCTGTTGGAGATTCTCACCTACCCACGACAACTCTGTTGAAGATACTCACCTACCTACGAACAATCTGTTGGAGATACTCAGTTATCCATGACCACTCTGTTGGAGATACACACCTACCCATGACAACTCTGTTGGGGATACTCAGTCAACCATGACCACTCTGTTGGAGATACTCACCTACCCTTGACCACTCTGTTGGAGATACTCAGTTTCATACGACCTCTCTGTTGGGGAATACTCACCTAACCATGCCCACTCTGTTGGTGAATACTCACCTCCCCAAGACCACTTGGTTGGGAATACTCATCTACCGACGACCACTTTGTTGGGAATACTCACCTACAAAAGACATCTCTGTCGGAGATACTCACATACCAACAACCACTCTGTTGGGAATACTCAACTACCCATGACCACTCTGTTGGAGAAACTCACCTACCACTGACCATTCTGTTGGAGATACTCACCTACCACCGAACATTGTTTTGGAGATACTCACCTACGTACGAGCACTCTGTTGGAGATACTCTGTCACGCATGATCACTCTATTGGAGATACTCACCTACCCATGACCACACTGTTGGAGATACTCATTCAACCATGACCACTCTGTGGGAGATACTCACCTAACCTTGACCACTTTGTTGGAGATACCCAGTTACATACGACCTCTCTGTTGGGAATAATCTCCTACCCATGTCCACTCTGTTGGATATACTCACCTACCCATGACAACTCCGTTGGAGATACTCACCTAACCCCGACCACTCTGTTGGAGATAGTCAGTCACTCACGATCACTCTGTTGGAGATACTCACATACCCACGACCAGTCTGTTGGAGATACTCAACTACCCACGACCACTCTGTTGGAGATACTCACCTACCCCAACCACTGTGGTGGAGATACTCAGTCACCCACGACCACACTGTTGGAGATACTGATCTACCCACGACCACTCTGTTGGAGATACTCACCTACCCACGACCATGCTGTTGTAGATAAACAGTCACCCACGAGGACGCTGTTGGAGATACTCACATAGCCACGACCACTCAGTTGGAGATTCTCACCTACCCACGATGACTCTATTGGAGATACTCTGTCACCCACAACCACACTGTTGGAGATACTCACCTACCCACGAACACTCTGTTGGAGATACTCACATACCCACGACGACTCCATTGGAGATACTCAGTCACCCATGACCACACTTGATGGAGATACTGACCTACCCATGACCACTCAGTTGTAGATAAGCAGTCACCCACGAGTACGCTGTTGGAGATACTCACCTAGCCACGACCACTCTGTTGGAGATACTCACCTACCCACGACGACTCTATTGGAGATAGTCACCTACCCACGACCATTCTGTTGTAGATAAACAGTCACCCACGAGGACGCTGTTGGAGATACTCACCTAGCCACGACAACTCTGTTGGATATACTCTGTCACCCACAAACACTCTGTTGGAGATACTCCCCTACCCACGACCAATCTGTTGGAGATACTCACGTACCCACGACCATTCTGTTGTAGATAAACAGTCACCCACGAGGACGCTGTTGGAGATACTCACCTAGCCACGACCACTCAGTTGGAGATACTCTGTCACCCACAAGCACTCTGTTGGAGATACTCACCTACCCACGACGACTCTATTGGAGATACTCTGTCACCCACAACCACACTGTTGGAGATACTGATCAACCCACGACCACTCTGTTGGAGATACTCACCTACCCACGACCACTCTGTTGGAGATACTCAGTCACCCACGACCACTCTGTTGGAGATACTCACCTAGCCACGACAACTCTGTTGGATATACTCTGTCACCCACAAACACTCTGTTGGAGATACTCCCCTACCCACGACCACAATGTTGGAGATACTCACCTACCCACGACACTTCTGTTGTAGATAAACAGTCACCCACGAGGACGCTGTTGGAGATACTCACCTAGCCACGACCACTCAGTTGGAGATACTCTGTCACCCACAACCACTCTGTTGGAGATACTCACCTACCCACGACCACTCGGTTGGATATACTCACCTACCCACGACCACTCTGTTGGAGATACTCACCTACCCATGACCACACTGTTGGAGTTACTCACCTACCCACGACCACTCTGTTGGAGATACTCACCTAGCCACGACCACTCTGTTGGAGATACTCACCTACCCACGACCACTCGGTTGAATATACTCAGTCACCCACGACCACTCTGTTGGAGATACTGATCTACCCACGACCACTCTGTTGGAGATACTCACCTACCGACGACCATTCTGTTGTAGATAAACAGTCACCCACGAGTACGCTGTTGGAGATACTCACCTAGCCACGACCACTCTGTTGGAGGTACTGACCTACCCATGACCACTCTGTAGGAGATACTCACCTACCCACGACCACTCTGTTGGAGATACTCACCTACCCAAGACCACTCTGTTGGAGATACTCACCTACCCACGACCACTCTGTTGTAGATAAGCAGTCACCCACGAGTACGCTGTTGGAGATACTCACCTAGCCACGACCACTCTGTTGGAGATACTGACCTACCCATGACCACTCAGTTGTAGATAAACAGTCACCCACGAGTACGCTGTTGGAGATACTCACCTAGCCACGACCACTCTGTTGGAGATACTGACCTACCCATGACCACTCAGTTGTAGAAAAACAGTCACCCACGAGTACGCTGTTGGAGATACTCACCTACCCATGACCATTCTGTTGGAGATACTCAGTCACCCATGACCACACTGTTGGAGATACTGACCTACCCATGACCACTCTGTGGAGATACTCACCTACCCAAGATCACTCTGTTGGAGTTACTCACCTACCCACGACCACTCTGTTGGAGATACTCACCTACCCACGACCATTCTGTTGTAGATAAACAGTCACCCACGAGGACGCAGTTGGAGATACTCACCTAGCCACGACCACTCTGTTGGAGATACCCTGTCACCCACAACCACTCTGTTGGAGATACTCACCTACCCACGACCACTCGGTTGGAGATACTCACCTACCCAAGACCACTCTGTTGGAGATACTCACCTACCCATGACCACTCTATTGGAGATACTCACCTACCCATGACCACTCTGTTCGAGATACTCTTGTACCCATGACCACTCTGTTGGAGGTACTCAGTCACCCACGACCACTCGTTTGGATATATTCACCTACCCACGACCACTCTGTTGGAGATACTCACCTACCCACGACCACTCTGTTGCTGATACTCACCTACTCACGACCACTCTTTTGGAGATACTCAGTCACTCACAACCACTCTGTTGGAGTTACTCATCTACCCACGACCACTCTGTTGGAGATACTCACCTACCCATGACCACACTGTTGGAGATACTCAGTCAACCATGACCACTCTGTTGGAGATACTCACCTACACTTGACCACTCTGTTGGAGATACTCACCTACACACGACCTCTCTGTTGGGAATACTCACCTACCCATGACCACTCTGTTGTAGATACTCACCGACCCATGACCACTCTGCTGGAGATACTTACCTACCCACGACCACTCTGTTGGAGATACTCACCTCCCCACGACCACTCTTTTGGAGATACTAAGTCACCCTAACAACTCTGTTGGAGATACTCACCTACCCATGACCACTCTGTTGGAGATACTCACCTACCCACAACCACTCTGTTGGAGATACTCACCTACCCAGGACACTCTGTTGGAGATAGTCAGTCACCCACAGCCACTCTGTCGGAGATACTCACCTACCCATGACCACTCTGTTGGAGATACTCACCTACCCACAACCACTCAGTTGGAGATTCTGAGTCACCCACGACCACTCTGTTGGAGATACTCACCTACACACGACCACTTTGTTGGAGATACTCAGCTACCCATGACCACTCTGTTGGAGATTCTGAGTCACCCACGACAACTCTGTTGGAGATACTCACCTACCCATATCCACTTTGTTGGAGATACTCACCTACCCATGACCTCTCTGTTGGAGATACTCACCTATCCACGACCACTCTGTTGGAGATACTCTGTCACCAACGACCACTCTGTTGGAGATACTCACCTACCCACGACCACTCTGTTGGAGATACACACCTACCCACGACCACTCTGTTGGAGTTACTCACCTACGCACGACCATTCTGTTGGAGATTCTCACCTACCCACGACAACTCTGTTGAAGATACTCACCTACCTACGAACAATCTGTTGGAGATACTCAGTTATCCATGACCACTCTGTTGGAGATACACACCTACCCATGACAACTCTGTTGGGGATACTCAGTCAACCATGACCACTCTGTTGGAGATACTCACCTACCCTTGACCACTCTGTTGGAGATACTCAGTTTCATACGACCTCTCTGTTGGGGAATACTCACCTAACCATGCCCACTCTGTTGGTGAATACTCACCTCCCCAAGACCACTTGGTTGGGAATACTCATCTACCGACGACCACTTTGTTGGGAATACTCACCTACAAAAGACATCTCTGTCGGAGATACTCACATACCAACAACCACTCTGTTGGGAATACTCAACTACCCATGACCACTCTGTTGGAGAAACTCACCTACCACTGACCATTCTGTTGGAGATACTCACCTACCACCGAACATTGTTTTGGAGATACTCACCTACGTACGAGCACTCTGTTGGAGATACTCTGTCACGCATGATCACTCTATTGGAGATACTCACCTACCCATGACCACACTGTTGGAGATACTCATTCAACCATGACCACTCTGTTGGAGATACTCACCTAACCTTGACCACTCTGTTGGAGATACCCAGTTACATACGACCTCTCTGTTGGGAATAATCTCCTACCCATGTCCACTCTGTTGGATATACTCACCTACCCATGACAACTCCGTTGGAGATACTCACCTAACCCCGACCACTCTGTTGGAGATAGTCAGTCACTCACGATCACACTGTTGGAGATACTCACCTACCCACGACCAGTCTGTTGGAGATACTCACCTACCCATGACGACTCTATTGGAGATACTCACCTACCCATGACCACTCTGTTGGAGATACTCTTCTACCCATGACCACTCTGTTGGAGGTACTCAGTCACCCACGACCACTCGGTTGGATATATTGACCTACCCACGACCACTCTGTTGGAGATACTCACCTACCGACGACCATTCTGTTGTAGATAAACAGTCACCCACGAGTACGCTGTTGGAGATACTCACCTAGCCACGACCACTCTGTTGGAGGTACTGACCTACCCATGACCACTCTGTAGGAGATACTCACCTACCCACGACCACTCTGTTGGAGATACTCACCTACCCAAGACCACTCTGTTGGAGATACTCACCTACCCACGACCACTCTGTTGTAGATAAGCAGTCACCCACGAGTACGCTGTTGGAGATACTCACCTAGCCACGACCACTCTGTTGGAGATACTGACCTACCCATGACCACTCAGTTGTAGATAAACAGTCACCCACGAGTACGCTGTTGGAGATACTCACCTAGCCACGACCACTCTGTTGGAGATACTGACCTACCCATGACCACTCAGTTGTAGAAAAACAGTCACCCACGAGTACGCTGTTGGAGATACTCACCTACCCATGACCATTCTGTTGGAGATACTCAGTCACCCATGACCACACTGTTGGAGATACTGACCTACCCATGACCACTCTGTGGAGATACTCACCTACCCAAGATCACTCTGTTGGAGTTACTCACCTACCCACGACCACTCTGTTGGAGATACTCACCTACCCACGACCATTCTGTTGTAGATAAACAGTCACCCACGAGGACGCAGTTGGAGATACTCACCTAGCCACGACCACTCTGTTGGAGATACCCTGTCACCCACAACCACTCTGTTGGAGATACTCACCTACCCACGACCACTCGGTTGGAGATACTCACCTACCCAAGACCACTCTGTTGGAGATACTCACCTACCCATGACCACTCTATTGGAGATACTCACCTACCCATGACCACTCTGTTCGAGATACTCTTGTACCCATGACCACTCTGTTGGAGGTACTCAGTCACCCACGACCACTCGTTTGGATATATTCACCTACCCACGACCACTCTGTTGGAGATACTCACCTACCCACGACCACTCTGTTGCTGATACTCACCTACTCACGACCACTCTTTTGGAGATACTCAGTCACTCACAACCACTCTGTTGGAGTTACTCATCTACCCACGACCACTCTGTTGGAGATACTCACCTACCCATGACCACACTGTTGGAGATACTCAGTCAACCATGACCACTCTGTTGGAGATACTCACCTACACTTGACCACTCTGTTGGAGATACTCACCTACACACGACCTCTCTGTTGGGAATACTCACCTACCCATGACCACTCTGTTGTAGATACTCACCGACCCATGACCACTCTGCTGGAGATACTTACCTACCCACGACCACTCTGTTGGAGATACTCACCTCCCCACGACCACTCTTTTGGAGATACTAAGTCACCCTAACAACTCTGTTGGAGATACTCACCTACCCATGACCACTCTGTTGGAGATACTCACCTACCCACAACCACTCTGTTGGAGATACTCACCTACCCAGGACACTCTGTTGGAGATAGTCAGTCACCCACAGCCACTCTGTCGGAGATACTCACCTACCCATGACCACTCTGTTGGAGATACTCACCTACCCACAACCACTCAGTTGGAGATTCTGAGTCACCCACGACCACTCTGTTGGAGATACTCACCTACACACGACCACTTTGTTGGAGATACTCAGCTACCCATGACCACTCTGTTGGAGATTCTGAGTCACCCACGACAACTCTGTTGGAGATACTCACCTACCCATATCCACTTTGTTGGAGATACTCACCTACCCATGACCTCTCTGTTGGAGATACTCACCTATCCACGACCACTCTGTTGGAGATACTCTGTCACCAACGACCACTCTGTTGGAGATACTCACCTACCCACGACCACTCTGTTGGAGATACACACCTACCCACGACCACTCTGTTGGAGTTACTCACCTACGCACGACCATTCTGTTGGAGATTCTCACCTACCCACGACAACTCTGTTGAAGATACTCACCTACCTACGAACAATCTGTTGGAGATACTCAGTTATCCATGACCACTCTGTTGGAGATACACACCTACCCATGACAACTCTGTTGGGGATACTCAGTCAACCATGACCACTCTGTTGGAGATACTCACCTACCCTTGACCACTCTGTTGGAGATACTCAGTTTCATACGACCTCTCTGTTGGGGAATACTCACCTAACCATGCCCACTCTGTTGGTGAATACTCACCTCCCCAAGACCACTTGGTTGGGAATACTCATCTACCGACGACCACTTTGTTGGGAATACTCACCTACAAAAGACATCTCTGTCGGAGATACTCACATACCAACAACCACTCTGTTGGGAATACTCAACTACCCATGACCACTCTGTTGGAGAAACTCACCTACCACTGACCATTCTGTTGGAGATACTCACCTACCACCGAACATTGTTTTGGAGATACTCACCTACGTACGAGCACTCTGTTGGAGATACTCTGTCACGCATGATCACTCTATTGGAGATACTCACCTACCCATGACCACACTGTTGGAGATACTCATTCAACCATGACCACTCTGTTGGAGATACTCACCTAACCTTGACCACTCTGTTGGAGATACCCAGTTACATACGACCTCTCTGTTGGGAATAATCTCCTACCCATGTCCACTCTGTTGGATATACTCACCTACCCATGACAACTCCGTTGGAGATACTCACCTAACCCCGACCACTCTGTTGGAGATAGTCAGTCACTCACGATCACACTGTTGGAGATACTCACCTACCCACGACCAGTCTGTTGGAGATACTCACCTACCCATGACGACTCTATTGGAGATACTCACCTACCCATGACCACTCTGTTGGAGATACTCTTCTACCCATGACCACTCTGTTGGAGGTACTCAGTCACCCACGACCACTCGGTTGGATATATTGACCTACCCACGACCACTCTGTTGGAGATACTCACCTACCCACGAACACTCTGTTGTAAATACTCACCTACCCATGACCACTCAGTTGCTGATACTCACCTACTCACGACCACTCTCTTGGAGATACTCACCTACCCCCGCCCACTCTTTTGGAGATACTTAGTCACCCACGACCACTCTGTTGCTGATACTCACCTACTCATGACCACTCTTTTGGAGATACTCAGTCACTCACAACCACTCTGTTGGAGATACTCACCTACCCATGACCACACTGTTGGAGATACTCAGTCAACCATGACCACTCTGTTGGAGATACTCACCTACACTTGACCACTCTGTTGGAGATACTCACCTACACACGACCACTCTGTTGGGAATACTCACCTACCCATGACCACTCTGTTGTAGATACTCACCGACCCATGACCACTCTGCTGGAGATACTTACCTACCCACGACCACTCTGTTGGAGATACTCACCTCCCCACGACCACTCTTTTGGAGATACTAAGTCACCCTAACAACTCTGTTGGAGATACTCAGTCACCCACGACCACTCTGTTCGAGATTCTCACCTACCCACGACCACTCTGTTAGAGGTACTCAGTCACCCACGACCACTCGGTTGGATATATTCACCTACCCACGACCACTCTGTTGGAGATACTCACCTACCCACGACCACTCTGTTGTAAATACTCACCTACCCACGACCACTCTGTTGCTGATACTCACCTACTCACGACCACTCTCTTGGAGATACTCACCTACCCCCGCCCACTCTTTTGGAGATACTTAGTCACCCACGACCACTCCGTTGGTGATACTCACCTACTCACGACCACTCTCTTAGAGATACTCACCTACCCCCGCCTACTCTGTTGGAGATACTCAGTCACCCACGACCACTTTGTTGGAGATACTCACCTACCCATGACCACTCTGTTGGAGATTCTGAGTCACCCACGACAACTCTGTTGGAGATACTCACCTACCCATATCCACTTTGTTGGAGATACTCACCTACCCATGACCTCTCTGTTGGAGATACTCACCTATCCACGACCACTCTGTTGGAAATTCTGAGTCACCCACGACCACTCTGTTGGAGATACTCACCTACCCACGACCACTCTGTTGGAGATACTCAGTCACCCACGACCACTCTGTTGGAGATACTCACCTACCCACGACCACTCTGTTGGAGATACACACCTACCCACGACCACTCTGTTGGAGTTACTCACCTACGCACGACCATTCTGTTGGAGATTCTCACCTACCCACGACAACTCTGTTGAAGATACTCACCTACCTACGAACAATCTGTTGGAGATACTCAGTTACCCATGAGCACTCTGTTGGAGATACACACCTACCCACGACAACTCTGTTGGAGATACTCAGTCAACCATGACCACTCTGTTGGAGATACTCACCTACCCTTGACCACTCTGTTGGAGATACTCAGTTACATACGACCTCTCTGTTGGGGAATACTCACCTAACCATGCCCACTCTGTTGGGGAATACTCACCTCCCCAAGACCAGTTGGTTGGAAATACTCACCTACCGACGACCACTTTGTTGGGAATACTCACCTACAAAAGACATCTCTGTCGGAGATACTCACATACCAACAACCACTCTGTTGGGAATACTCAACTACCCATGACCACTCTGTTGGAGAAACTCACCTACCACCGACCATTCTGTTGGAGATACTCACCTACCACCGAACATTGTTTTGGAGATACTCACCTACGTACGAGCACTCTGTTGGAGATACTCTGTCACGCATGATCACTCTATTGGAGATACTCACCTACCCATGACCACACTGTTGGAGATACTCAGTCAACCATGACCACTCTGTTGGAGATACTCACCTACCCTTGACCACTCTGTTGGAGATACCCAGTTACATACGACCTCTCTGTTGGGAATAATCACCTACCCATGTCCACTCTGTTGGAGATACTCACCTACCCACGACAACTCCGTTGGAGATACTCACCTAACCCCGACCACTCTGTTGGAGATAGTCAGTCACTCACGATCACTCTGTTGGAGATAATCACCTACAGAAGACCACTCTGTTTGAAATACTCACCTACATACAACCACTCTGTGGAGATACTCAGTCACCCACGACCACTCTGTTGGAGATACTCACATACCAACGACCAGTCTGTTGGAGATACTCAACTACCCACGACCACTCTGTTGGAGATACTCACCTACCCCGACCACTGTGGTGGAGATACTCAGTCACCCACGACCACACTGTTGGAGATACTCACCTACCCATGACGACTCTATTGGAGATACTCACCTACCCATGACCACTCTGTTGGAGATACTCTTCTACCCATGACCACTCTGTTGGAGGTACTCAGTCACCCACGACCACTCGGTTGGATATATTGACCTACCCACGACCACTCTGTTGGAGATACTCACCTACCCACGACCACTCTGTTGTAAATACTCACCTACCCACGACCACTCAGTTGCTGATACTCACCTACTCATGACCACTCTCTTGGAGATACTCACCTACCCCCGCCCACTCTTTTGGAGATACTTAGTCACCCACGACCACTCTGTTGGTGATACTCACCTACTCACGACCACTCTCTTGGAGATACTCACCTACCCTTGCCTACACTGTTGGAGATACTCAGTCTCCCACGACCACTTTGTTGGAGATACACACCTAGCCACGACCACTCTGTTGGAGATACACACCTACCCACGACCACTCTGTTGGAGATACTCACCTACCCATGACCACTCTGTTGGTGATACTCACCTACTCACGACCACTCTGATGGAGATACTCACCTACCCCCGAGCACTCTGTTGGAGATTCACACCTACCCATGACCATTCTGTTGGAGATTCTCACCTACCCACGACCACTCTGTTGGAGATACTCAGTCACTCACAACCACTCTGTTGGAGTTACTCACCTACCCACGACCACTCAGTTGGAGATACTGAGTCACCCACGACCACTCTGTTGGAGATTCTCACCTACCCACGACCACTCTGTTGGAGATACTCACCTACCCACGACCACTCAGTTGGAGATACTGAGTCACCCACGACCACTCTGTTGGAGATTCTCACCTCCCCATGACCACTCTGTTGGAGATACTCTTCTACCCATGACCACTCTGTTGGAGGTACTCACCTACCCACGACCACTCTGTTGTAAATACTCACCTACCCACGACCACTCTGTTGCTGATACTCACCTACTCACGACCACTCTCTTGGAGATACTCACCTACCCCCGCCCACTCTTTTGGAGATACTTAGTCACCCACGACCACTCCGTTGGTGATACTCACCTACCCATGACCACTCTGTTGGAGATTCTGAGTCACCCACGACAACTCTGTTGGTGATACTCACCTACTCACGACCACTCTCTTAGAGATACTCACCTACCCCCGACTACTCTGTTGGAGATACTCAGTCACCCACGACCACTTTGTTGGAGATACTCACCTACCCATGACCACTCTGTTGGAGATTCTGAGTCACCCACGACAACTCTGTTGGAGATACTCACCTACCCATATCCACTTTGTTGGAGATACTCACCTACCCATGACCTCTCTGTTGGAGATACTCACCTATCCACGACCACTCTGTTGGAAATTCTGAGTCACCCACGACCACTCTGTTGGAGATACTCACCTACCCACGACCACTCTGTTGGAGATACTCAGTCACCCACGACCACTCTGTTGGAGATACTCACCTACCCACGACCACTCTGTTGGAGATACACACCTACCCACGACCACTCTGTTGGAGTTACTCACCTACGCACGACCATTCTGTTGGAGATTCTCACCTACCCACGACAACTCTGTTGAAGATACACACCTACCCACGACAACTCTGTTGGAGATACTCAGTCAACCATGACCACTCTGTTGGGGATACTCACCTACCCTTGACCACTCTGTTGGAGATACTCAGTTACATACGACCTCTCTGTTGGGGAATACTTACCTAACCATGCCCACTCTGTTGGGGAATATTCACCTCCCCAAGACCACTTGGTTGGGAATACTCACCTACCGACGACCACTTTGTTGGGAATACTCACCTACAAAAGACATCTCTGTCGGAGATACTCACATACCAACAACCACTCTGTTGGGAATACTCAACTACCCATGACCACTCTGTTGGAGAAACTCACCTACCACCGACCATTCTGTTGGAGATACTCACCTACCACCGAACATTGTTTTGGAGATACTCACCTACGTACGAGGACTCTGTTGGAGATACTCTGTCACGCATGATCACTCTATTGGAGATACTCACCTACCCATGACCACACTGTTGGAGATACTCAGTCAACCATGACCACTCTGTTGGAGATACTCACCTACCCTTGACCACTCTTTTGGAGATACCCAGTTACATACGACCTCTCTGTTGGGAATAATCACCTACCCATGTCCACTCTGTTGGAGATACTCACCTACCCACGACAACTCCGTTGGAGATACTCACCTAACCCCGACCACTCTGTTGGAGATAGTCAGTCACTCACGATCACTCTGTTGGAGATAATCACCTACAGAAGACCACTCTGTTTGAAATACTCACCTACACACAACCACTCTGTTGGAGATACTCACATACCAACGACCAGTCTGTTGGAGATACTCAACTACCCACGACCACTCTGTTGGAGATACTCACCTACCCCGACCACTGTGGTGGAGATACTCAGTCACCCACGACCACACTGTTGGAGATACTCACCTACCCATGACGACTCTATTGGAGATACTCACCTATCCATGACCACTCTGTTGGAGATACTCTTCTACCCATGACCACTCTGTTGGAGGTACTCAGTCACCCACGACCACTCGGTTGGATATATTGACCTACCCAAGACCACTCTGTTGGAGATACTCACCTACCCACGACCACTCTGTTGTAAATACTCACCTACCCACGACCACTCAGTTGCTGATACTCACCTACACACGACCACTCTCTTGGAGATACTCACCTACCCCCGCCCACTCTTTTGGAGATACTTAGTCACCCACGACCACTCCGTTGGTGATACTCACCTACTCACGACCACTCTCTTGGAGATACTCACCTACCCTTGCCTACTCTGTTGGAGATACTCAGTCACCCACGACCACTTTGTTGGAGATACTTACCTAGCCACGACCACTCTGTTGGAGATACTCAGTCACCCACGACCACTCTGTTGGAGATACTCACCTACCCATGACCACTCTGTTGCTGATACTCACCTACTCACGACCACTCTGATGGAGATACTCACCTACCCCCGAGCACTCTGTTGGAGATTCACACCTACCCATGACCATTCTGTTGGAGATTCTCACCTACCCACGACCACTCTGTTGGAGATACTCAGTCACTCACAACCACTCTGTTGGAGTTACTCATTTACCCAGGACACTCTGTTGGAGATAGTCAGTCACCCACAGCCACTCTGTCGGAGATACTCACCTACCCATGACCACTCTGTTGGAGATACTCACCTACCCACGACCACTCTGTTGTAAATACTCACCTACCCACGACCACTCTGTTGCTGATACTCACCTACTCACGACCACTCTCTTGGAGATACTCACCTACCCCCGCCCACTCTTTTGGAGATACTTAGTCACCCACGACCACTCCGTTGGTGATACTCACCTACTCACGACCACTCTCTTAGAGATACTCACCTACCCTTGCCTACTCTGTTGGAGATACTCAGTCACCCACGACCACTTTGTTGGAGATACTCACCTACCCATGACCACTCTGTTGGAGATTCTGAGTCACCCACGACAACTCTGTTGGAGATACTCACCTACCCATATCCACTTTGTTGGAGATACTCACCTACCCATGACCTCTCTGTTGGAGATACTCACCTATCCACGACCACTCTGTTGGAAATTCTGAGTCACCCACGACCACTCTGTTGGAGATACTCACCTACCCACGACCACTCTGTTGGAGATACTCAGTCACCCACGACCACTCTGTTGGAGATACTCACCTACCCACGACCACTCTGTTGGAGATACACACCTACCCACGACCACTCTGTTGGAGTTACTCACCTACGCACGACCATTCTGTTGGAGATTCTCACCTACCCACGACAACTCTGTTGAAGATACTCACCTACCTACGAACAATCTGTTGGAGATACTCAGTTACCCATGAGCACTCTGTTGGAGATACACACCTACCCACGACAACTCTGTTGGAGATACTCAGTCAACCATGACCACTCTGTTGGAGATACTCACCTACCCTTGACCACTCTGTTGGAGATACTCAGTTACATACGACCTCTCTGTTGGGGAATACTCACCTAACCATGCCCACTCTGTTGGGGAATACTCACCTCCCCAAGACCAGTTGGTTGGAAATACTCACCTACCGACGACCACTTTGTTGGGAATACTCACCTACAAAAGACATCTCTGTCGGAGATACTCACATACCAACAACCACTCTGTTGGGAATACTCAACTACCCATGACCACTCTGTTGGAGAAACTCACCTACCACCGACCATTCTGTTGGAGATACTCACCTACCACCGAACATTGTTTTGGAGATACTCACCTACGTACGAGCACTCTGTTGGAGATACTCTGTCACGCATGATCACTCTATTGGAGATACTCACCTACCCATGACCACACTGTTGGAGATACTCAGTCAACCATGACCACTCTGTTGGAGATACTCACCTACCCTTGACCACTCTGTTGGAGATACCCAGTTACATACGACCTCTCTGTTGGGAATAATCACCTACCCATGTCCACTCTGTTGGAGATACTCACCTACCCACGACAACTCCGTTGGAGATACTCACCTAACCCCGACCACTCTGTTGGAGATAGTCAGTCACTCACGATCACTCTGTTGGAGATAATCACCTACCCTTGACCACTCTGTTGGAGATACCCAGTTACATACGACCTCTCTGTTGGGAATAATCACCTACCCATGTCCACTCTGTTGGAGATACTCACCTACCCACGACAACTCCGTTGGTGATACTCACCTACTCACGACCACTCTCTTGGAGATACTCACCTACCCTTGCCTACTCTTTTGGAGATACTCAGTCACCCACGACCACTTTGTTGGAGATACTCACCTAGCCACGACCACTCTGTTGGAGATAAACACCTACCCACGACCACTCTGTTGGAGATACTCACCTACCCATGACCACTCTGTTGGTGATACTCACCTACTCACGACCACTCTGATGGAGATACTCACCTACCCCCGAGCACTCTGTTGGAGATTCACACCTACCCATGACCATTCTGTTGGAGATTCTCACCTACCCACGACCACTCTGTTGGAGATACTCAGTCACTCACAACCACTCTGTTGGAGTTACTCACCTACCCACGACCACTCAGTTGGAGATACTGAGTCACCCACGACCACTCTGTTGGAGATTCTCACCTACCCATGACCACTCTGTTGGAGATACTCTTCTACCCATGACCACTCTGTTGGAGGTACTCACCTACCCACGACCACTCTGTTGTAAATACTCACCTACTCACGACCACTCTCTTGGAGATACTCACCTACCCCCGCCCACTCTTTTGGAGATACTTAGTCACCCACGACCACTCCGTTGGTGATACTCACCTACTCACGACCACTCTCTTAGAGATACTCACCTACCCCCGACTACTCTGTTGGAGATACTCAGTCACCCACGACCACTTTGTTGGAGATACTCACCTACCCATGACCACTCTGTTGGAGATTCTGAGTCACCCACGACAACTCTGTTGGAGATACTCACCTACCCATATCCACTTTGTTGGAGATACTCACCTACCCATGACCTCTCTGTTGGAGATACTCACCTATCCACGACCACTCTGTTGGAAATTCTGAGTCACCCACGACCACTCTGTTGGAGATACTCACCTACCCACGACCACTCTGTTGGAGATACTCAGTCACCCACGACCACTCTGTTGGAGATACTCACCTACCCACGACCACTCTGTTGGAGATACACACCTACCCACGACCACTCTGTTGGAGTTACTCACCTACGCACGACCATTCTGTTGGAGATTCTCACCTACCCACGACAACTCTGTTGAAGATACACACCTACCCACGACAACTCTGTTGGAGATACTCAGTCAACCATGACCACTCTGTTGGGGATACTCACCTACCCTTGACCACTCTGTTGGAGATACTCAGTTACATACGACCTCTCTGTTGGGGAATACTTACCTAACCATGCCCACTCTGTTGGGGAATATTCACCTCCCCAAGACCACTTGGTTGGGAATACTCACCTACCGACGACCACTTTGTTGGGAATACTCACCTACAAAAGACATCTCTGTCGGAGATACTCACATACCAACAACCACTCTGTTGGGAATACTCAACTACCCATGACCACTCTGTTGGAGAAACTCACCTACCACCGACCATTCTGTTGGAGATACTCACCTACCACCGAACATTGTTTTGGAGATACTCACCTACGTACGAGGACTCTGTTGGAGATACTCTGTCACGCATGATCACTCTATTGGAGATACTCACCTACCCATGACCACACTGTTGGAGATACTCAGTCAACCATGACCACTCTGTTGGAGATACTCACCTACCCTTGACCACTCTTTTGGAGATACCCAGTTACATACGACCTCTCTGTTGGGAATAATCACCTACCCATGTCCACTCTGTTGGAGATACTCACCTACCCACGACAACTCCGTTGGAGATACTCACCTAACCCCGACCACTCTGTTGGAGATAGTCAGTCACTCACGATCACTCTGTTGGAGATAATCACCTACAGAAGACCACTCTGTTTGAAATACTCACCTACACACAACCACTCTGTTGGAGATACTCACATACCAACGACCAGTCTGTTGGAGATACTCAACTACCCACGACCACTCTGTTGGAGATACTCACCTACCCCGACCACTGTGGTGGAGATACTCAGTCACCCACGACCACACTGTTGGAGATACTCACCTACCCATGACGACTCTATTGGAGATACTCACCTATCCATGACCACTCTGTTGGAGATACTCTTCTACCCATGACCACTCTGTTGGAGGTACTCAGTCACCCACGACCACTCGGTTGGATATATTGACCTACCCAAGACCACTCTGTTGGAGATACACACCTACCCACGACCACTCTGTTGTAAATACTCACCTACCCACGACCACTCAGTTGCTGATACTCACCTACACACGACCACTCTCTTGGAGATACTCACCTACCCCCGCCCACTCTTTTGGAGATACTTAGTCACCCACGACCACTCCGTTGGTGATACTCACCTACTCACGACCACTCTCTTGGAGATACTCACCTACCCTTGCCTACTCTGTTGGAGATACTCTGTCACCCACGGCCACTTTGTTGGAGATACTTACCTAGCCACGACCACTCTGTTGGAGATACACACCTACCCACGACCACTCTGTTGGAGATACTCACCTACCCATGACCACTCTGTTGGTGATACTCACCTACTCACGACCACTCTGATGGAGATACTCACCTACCCCCGAGCACTCTGTTGGAGATTCACACCTACCCATGACCATTCTGTTGGAGATTCTCACCTACCCACGACCACTCTGTTGGAGATACTCACCTACTCACGACCACTCTGATGGAGATACTCACCTACCCCCGAGCACTCTGTTGGAGATACTCAGTCACCCACGACCACTTTGTTGGAGATACTCACCTACCCATGACCACTCTGTTGGAGATTCTGAGTCACCCACGACAACTCTGTTGGAGATACTCACCTACCCATATCCACTTTGTTGGAGATACTCACCTACCCATGACCTCTCTGTTGGAGATACTCACCTACTCACGACCACTCTCTTAGAGATACTCACCTACCCCCGCCTACTCTGTTGGAGATACTCAGTCACCCACGACCACTTTGTTGGAGATACTCACCTACCCATGACCACTCTGTTGGAGATTCTGAGTCACCCACGACAACTCTGTTGGAGATACTCACCTACCCATATCCACTTTGTTGGAGATACTCACCTACCCATGACCTCTCTGTTGGAGATACTCACCTATCCACGACCACTCTGTTGGAAATTCTGAGTCACCCACGACCACTCTGTTGGAGATACTCACCTACCCACGACCACTCTGTTGGAGATACTCACCTACTCACGACCACTCTGATGGAGATACTCACCTACCCCCGAGCACTCTGTTGGAGATTCACACCTACCCATGACCATTCTGTTGGAGATTCTCACCTACCCACGACCACTCTGTTGGAGATACTCAGTCACTCACAACCACTCTGTTGGAGTTACTCACCTACCCAGGACACTCTGTTGGAGATAGTCAGTCACCCACAGCCACTCTGTCGGAGATACTCACCTACCCATGACCACTCTGTTGGAGATACTCACCTACCCACAACCACTCAGTTGGAGATTCTGAGTCACCCACGACCACTCTGTTGGAGATACTCACCTACCCCGACCACTTTGTTGGAGATACTCACCTACCCATGACCACTCTGTTGGAGAATCTGAGTCACCCACGACAACTCTGTTGGAGATACTGACCTACCCATATCCACTTTGTTGGAGATACTCACCTACCCATGACCTCTCTGTTGGAGATACTCACCTACCCACGACCACTCTGTTGGAGATACTCACCTACCCACGACCACTCTGTTGTAAATACTCACCTACCCACGACCACTCTGTTGCTGATACTCACCTACTCACGACCACTCTTTTGGAGATACTCAGTCACTCACAACCACTCTGTTGGAGTTACTCATCTACCCACGACCACTCTGTTGGAGATACTCACCTACCCATGACCACACTGTTGGAGATACTCAGTCAACCATGACCACTCTGTTGGAGATACTCACCTACCCACGACCACTCTGTTGGAGATACTCACCTACACACGACCACTCTGTTGGGAATACTCACCTACCCATGACCACTCTGTTGTAGATACTCACCGACCCATGACCACTCTGCTGGAGATACTTACCTACCCACGACCACTCTGTTGGAGATACTCACCTCCCCACGACCACTCTTTTGGAGATACTAAGTCACCCTAACAACTCTGTTGGAGATACTCAGTCACCCACGACCACTCTGTTGGAGATTCACACCTACCCACGACCACTCTGTTGGAGATACTCACCTACCCACGACCACTCTGTTGGAGATTCTCACCTACCCACGACCACTCTGTTAGAGATTCACACCTACCCACGACCACTCTATTGGAGATACTCACCTACCCATGAGCACTCTGTTGGAGATACTCTTCTACCCATGACCACTCTGTTGGAGGTACTCAGTCACCCACGACCACTCGGTTGGATATATTCACCTACCCACGACCACTCTGTTGGAGATACTCACCTACCCACGACCACTCTGTTGTTAATACTCACCTACCCACGACCACTCTGTTGCTGATACTCACCTACTCACGACCACTCTCTTGGAGATACTCACCTACCCCCGCCCACTCTTTTGGAGATACTTAGTCACCCACGACCACTCCGTTGGTGATACTCACCTACTCACGACCACTCTCTTAGAGATACTCACCTACCCCCGCCTACTCTGTTGGAGATACTCAGTCACCCACGACCACTTTGTTGGAGATACTCACCTACCCATGACCACTCTGTTGGAGATTCTGAGTCACCCACGACAACTCTGTTGGAGATACTCACCTACCCATATCCACTTTGTTGGAGATACTCACCTACCCATGACCTCTCTGTTGGAGATACTCACCTATCCACGACCACTCTGTTGGAAATTCTGAGTCACCCACGACCACTCTGTTGGAGATACTCACCTACCCACGACCACTCTGTTGGAGATACTCAGTCACCCACGACCACTCTGTTGGAGATACTCACCTACCCACGACCACTCTGTTGGAGATACACACCTACCCACGACCACTCTGTTGGAGTTACTCACCTACGCACGACCATTCTGTTGGAGATTCTCACCTACCCACGACAACTCTGTTGAAGATACTCACCTACCTACGAACAATCTGTTGGAGATACTCAGTTACCCATGAGCACTCTGTTGGAGATACACACCTACCCACGACAACTCTGTTGGAGATACTCAGTCAACCATGACCACTCTGTTGGAGATACTCACCTACCCTTGACCACTCTGTTGGAGATACTCAGTTACATACGACCTCTCTGTTGGGGAATACTCACCTAACCATGCCCACTCTGTTGGGGAATACTCACCTCCCCAAGACCACTTGGTTGGGAATACTCACCTACCGACGACCACTTTGTTGGGAATACTCACCTACAAAAGACATCTCTGTCGGAGATACTCACATACCAACAACCACTCTGTTGGGAATACTCAACTACCCATGACCACTCTGTTGGAGAAACTCACCTACCACCGACCATTCTGTTGGAGATACTCACCTACCACCGAACATTGTTTTGGAGATACTCACCTACGTACGAGCACTCTGTTGGAGATACTCTGTCACGCATGATCACTCTATTGGAGATACTCACCTACCCATGACCACACTGTTGGAGATACTCAGTCAACCATGACCACTCTGTTGGAGATACTCACCTACCCTTGACCACTCTGTTGGAGATACCCAGTTACATACGACCTCTCTGTTGGGAATAATCACCTACCCATGTCCACTCTGTTGGAGATACTCACCTACCCACGACAACTCCGTTGGAGATACTCACCTAACCCCGACCACTCTGTTGGAGATAGTCAGTCACTCACGATCACTCTGTTGGAGATAATCACCTACAGAAGACCACTCTGTTTGAAATACTCACCTACACACAACCACTCTGTGGAGATACTCAGTCACCCACGACCACTCTGTTGGAGATACTCACATACCAACGACCAGTCTGTTGGAGATACTCAACTACCCACGACCACTCTGTTGGAGATACTCACCTACCCCGACCACTGTGGTGGAGATACTCAGTCACCCACGACCACACTGTTGGAGATACTCACCTACCCATGACGACTCTATTGGAGATACTCACCTACCCATGACCACTCTGTTGGAGATACTCTTCTACCCATGACCACTCTGTTGGAGGTACTCAGTCACCCACGACCACTCGGTTGGATATATTGACCTACCCACGACCACTCTGTTGGAGATACTCACCTACCCACGACCACTCTGTTGTTAATACTCACCTACCCACGACCACTCTGTTGCTGATACTCACCTACTCACGACCACTCTCTTGGAGATACTCACCTACCCCCGCCCACTCTTTTGGAGATACTTAGTCACCCACGACCACTCCGTTGGTGATACTCACCTACTCACGACCACTCTCTTGGAGATACTCACCTACCCTTGCCTACACTGTTGGAGATACTCACCTAGCCACGACCACTCTGTTGGAGATACTCACCTACCCATGACCACTCTGTTGGTGATACTCACCTACTCACGACCACTCTGTTGGAGATTCACACCTACCCATGACCACTCTGTTGGAGATACTCAGTCACTCACAACCACTCTGTTGGAGTTACTCACCTACCCACGACCACTCTGTTGGAGATACTCAGTCACCCATGACCACTCTGTTGGAGATACTCACCTACCCATGACGACTCTATTGGAGATACTCTTCTACCCATGACCACTCTGTTGGAGGTACTCAGTCACCCACGACCACTCGGTTGGATATATTGACCTACCCACGACCACTCTGTTGGAGATTCTCACCTACCCACGACCACTCTGTTGGAGATACTCACCTACCCACGACCACTCCGTTGGTTATACTCACCTACTCACGACCACTCTCTTGGAGATACTCACCTACCCTTGCCTACTCTGTTGGAGATACTCAGTCACCCACGACCACTTTGTTGGAGATACTCACCTAGCCACGACCACTCTGTTGGAGATACACACCTACCCACGACCACTCTGTTGGAGTTACTCACCTACCCATGACCACTTTGTTGGTGATACTCACCTACTCACGACCACTCTGATGGAGATACTCACCTACCCCCGAGCACTCTGTTGGAGATTCACACCTACCCATGACCATTCTGTTGGAGATTCTCACCTACCCACGACCACTCTGTTGGAATACTCAGTCACTCACAACCACTCTGTTGGTGTTACTGACCTACCCACGACCATTCTGTTGGAGATTCTCACCTACCCACGACCACTCTGTTGGAGATACTCAGTCACTCACAACCACTCTGTTGGAGTTACTCACCTACCCACGACAACTCTGTTGGAGATACTGAGTCACGCACGACCACTCTGTTGGAGATACTCACCTACCCTTGACCACTCTGTTGGAGATACTCAGTTACCTACGAGCACTCTGTTGGAGATACTCAGTCACGCATGATCACTCTATAGGAGATACTCACCTACCCATGGCCACACTGTTGGAGATACTCAGTCAACCATGAGCACTCTGTTGGAGATACTCACCTACCCCCGACCACTCTGTTGGAGATAGTCAGTCTCTCACGACCACTCTGTTGGAAATACTCACCTACCCATGACCACTCTGTTGGTGATACTCACCTACCCATGACCACTCTGTTCGAGATACTCTTGTACCCATGACCACTCTGTTGGTGGTACTCAGTCACCCACGACCACTCGTTTGGATATATTCACCTACCCACGACCACTCTGTTGGAGATACTCACCTACCCACGACCACTCTGTTGTAAATACTCACCTACCCACGACCTCTCTGTTGCTGATACTCACCTACTCACGACCACTCTTTTGGAGATACTCAGTCACTCACAACCACTCTGTTGGAGTTACTCATCTACCCACGACCACTCTGTTGGAGAAACTCACCTACCCATGACCACACTGTTGGAGATACTCAGTCAACCATGACCACTCTGTTGGAGATACTCACCTACACTTGACCACTCTGTTGGAGATACTCACCTACACACGACCACTCTGTTGGGAATACTCACCTACCCATGACCACTCTGCTGTAGATACTCACCGACCCATGACCACTCTGCTGGAGATACTTACCTACCCACGACCACTCTGTTGGAGATACTCACCTCCCCACGACCACTCTTTTGGAGATACTAAGTCACCCTAACAACTCTGTTGGAGATACTCACCTACCCATGACCACTCTGTTGGAGATACTCACCTACCCACAACCACTCTGTTGGAGATACTCACCTACCCAGGACACTCTGTTGGAGATAGTCAGTCACCCACAGCCACTCTGTCGGAGATACTCACCTACCCATGACCACTCTGTTGGAGATACTCACCTACCCACAACCACTCAGTTGGAGATTCTGAGTCACCCACGACCACTCTGTTGGAGATACTCACCTACCCACGACCACTTTGTTGGAGATACTCACCTACCCATGACCACTCTGTTGGAGATTCTGAGTCACCCACGACAACTCTGTTGGAGATACTCACCTACCCATATCCACTTTGTTGGAGATACTCACCTACCCATGACCTCTCTGTTGGAGATACTCACCTATCCACGACCACTCTGTTGGAAATTCTGAGTCACCCACGACCACTCTGTTGGAGATACTCACCTACCCACGACCACTCTGTTGGAGATACTCAGTCACCAACGACCACTCTGTTGGAGATACTCAGTCACCAACGACCACTCTGTTGGAGATACTCACCTACCCACGACCACTCTGTTGGAGATACACACCTACCCACGACCACTCTGTTGGAGTTACTCACCTACGCACGACCATTCTGTTGGAGACTCTCACCTACCCACGACAACTCTGTTGAAGATACTCACCTACCTACGAACAATCTGTTGGAGATACTCAGTAATCCATGACCACTCTGTTGGAGATACACACCTACCCACGACAACTCTGTTGGAGATACTCAGTCAACCATGACCACTCTGTTGGAGATACTCACCTACCCTTGACCACTCTGTTGGAGATACTCAGTTTCATACGACCTCTCTGTTGGGGAATACTCACCTAACCATGCCCACTCTGTTGGGGAATACTCACCTCCCCAAGACCACTTGGTTGGGAATACTCATCTAACCACGACCACTTTGTTGGGAATACTCACCTACAAAAGACATCTCTGTCGGAGATACTCACATACCAACAACCACTCTGTTGGGAATACTCAACTACCCATGACCACTCTGTTGGAGAAACTCACCTACCACTGACCATTCTGTTGGAGATACTCACCTACCCACAACCACTCTGTTGGGTATACTCACCTACCAATGACCACTCTGTTGGGGAATACTCAACTCCCCTTTACTACTTGGTTGGGAAGACTCACCTACCCACGACCACTCTGTTGGGAATATTCACCTCCCCATGACCACTCTGTTACAGATACTCACCTACCCACAACCACTCTGTTGGGAATACTCACCTACCCACGACCACTCTGTTGCAGATACTCAGCCACCCACAACCACTCTGTTGGGGAATACTCAACTCCCCATGACCACTTGGTAGAGAATACTCACCTACCCACGACCACTCTGTTGAGAATACTCACCTCCCCATGACCACTTGGTAGAGAATACACACCTACACACGACCACTCTGTTGGGAATACTCAACTACAAAAGACCACTCTGTCGGAGAAACTCACCTACCCACAACCACTCTGTTGGGAATACTCAACTACCCAAGACCACTCTGTTGGAGAAACTCACCTACCACCGACCATTCTGTTGGAGATACTCCCCTACCACCGACCATTATTTTGGAGATACTCACCTACGCACGAGCACTCTGTTGGAGATACTCAGTCATGCATGATCACTCTATTGGAGATACTCACCTACCCATGACCACACTGTTGGAGATACTCACCTCCACACGACCACGCTGTTGGACATACTCAGTCACCCTAACAACTCTGTTGGAGATACTGACCTACCCACAACCACTCTGTTGGGAATACTCACGTACCCACGACCACTTTGTTGGAGATACTCACCTACCCATGACCACTCTGTTGGAGATACTCACCTACCCACAACCACTCTGTTGGAGATACTCACCTACCCAGGACACTCTGTTGGAGATAGTCAGTCACCCACAGCCACTCTGTCGGAGATACTCACCTACCCATGACCACTCTGTTGGAGATACTCACCTACCCACAACCACTCAGTTGGAGATTCTGAGTGACCCACGACCACTCTGTTGGAGATACTCACCTACCCACGACCACTTTGTTGGAGATACTCACCTACCCATGACCACTCTGTTGGAGATTCTGAGTCACCCACGACAACTCTGTTGGAGATACTCACCTACCCATATCCACTTTGTTGGAGATACTCACCTACCCATGACCTCTCTGTTGGAGATACTCACCTATCCACGACCACTCTGTTGGAAATTCTGAGTCACCCACGACCACTCTGTTGGAGATACTCACCTCCACACGACCACGCTGTTGGACATACTCAGTCACCCTAACAACTCTGTTGGAGATACTGACCTACCCACAACCACTCTGTTGGGAATACTCACGTACCCACGACCACTTTGTTGGAGATACTCACCTACCCATGACCACTCTGTTGGAGGTACTCAGTCACCCACGACCACTCGTTTGGATATATTCACCTACCCACGACCACTCTGTTGGAGATACTCACCTACCCACGACCACTCTGTTGTAAATACTCACCTACCCACGACCACTCTGTTGCTGATACTCACCTACTCACGACCACTCTTTTGGAGATACTCAGTCACTCACAACCACTCTGTTGGAGTTACTCATCTACCCACGACCACTCTGTTGGAGATACTCACCTACCCATGACCACACTGTTGGAGATACTCAGTCAACCATGACCTCTCTGTTGGAGATACTCACCTACACTTGACCACTCTGTTGGAGATACTCACCTACACACGACCACTCTGTTGGGAATACTCACCTACCCATGACCACTCTGCTGGAGATACTTACCTACCCACGACCACTCTGTTGGAGATACTCACCTCCCCACGACCACTCTTTTGGAGATACTAAGTCACCCTAACAACTCTGTTGGAGATACTCAGTCACCCACGACCACTCTGTTGGAGATTCACACCTACCCACGACCACTCTGTTGGAGATACTCACCTACCCACGACCACTCTGTTGGAGATTCTCACCTACCCACGACCACTCTGTTAGAGATTCACACCTACCCACGACCACTCTATTGGAGATACTCACCTACCCATGACCACTCTGTTGGAGATACTCTTCTACCCATGACCACTCTGTTGGAGGTACTCAGTCACCCACGACCACTCGGTTGGATATATTCACCTACCCACGACCACTCTGTTGGAGATACTCACC
Organism: Hemitrygon akajei; assembly: GCF_048418815.1. NCBI lineage: Eukaryota > Metazoa > Chordata > Chondrichthyes > Myliobatiformes > Dasyatidae > Hemitrygon > Hemitrygon akajei. The sequence continues at coordinate 220,431,524 of NC_133124.1, read as the reverse complement.
TACCCACGACCACTCTGTTGTAAATACTCACCTACCCACGACCACTCTGTTGCTGATACTCACCTACTCACGACCACTCTCTTGGAGATACTCACCTACCCCCGCCCACTCTTTTGGAGATACTTAGTCACCCACGACCACTCCGTTGGTGATACTCACCTACTCACGACCACTCTCTTAGAGATACTCACCTACCCCCGCCTACTCTGTTGGAGATACTCAGTCACCCACGACCACTTTGTTGTAGATACTCACCTACCTATGACCACTCTGTTGGAGATTCTGAGTCACCCACGACAACTCTGTTGGAGATACTCACCTACCCATATCCACTTTGTTGGAGATACTCACCTACCCATGACCTCTCTGTTGGAGATACTCACCTATCCACGACCACTCTGTTGGAAATTCTGAGTCACCCACGACCACTCTGTTGGAGATACTCACCTACCCACGACCACTCTGTTGGAGATACTCAGTCACCCACGACCACACTGTTGGAGATACTCACCTACCCACGACCACTCTGTTGGAGATACACACCTACCCACGACCACTCTGTTGGAGTTACTCACCTACGCACGACCATTCTGTTGGAGATTCTCACCTACCTACGAACAATCTGTTGGAGATACTCAGTTACCCATGAGCACTCTGTTGGAGATACACACCTACCCATGACCACTCTGTTGGAGGTACTCAGTCACCCACGACCACTCGGTTGGATATATTGACCTACCCACGACCACTCTGTTGGAGATACTCACCTACCCACGACCACTCTGTTGTAAATACTCACCTACTCACGACCACTCTGTTGCTGATACTCACCTACTCACGACCACTCTCTTGGAGATACTCACCTACCCCCGCCCACTCTTTTGGAGATACTCAGTCACCCACGACCACTCCGTTGGTGATACTCACCTACTCACGACCACTCTCTTAGAGATACTCACCTACCTCCGCCTACTCTGTTGGAGTTACTCAGTTACCCACGACCACTTTGTTGGAGATACTCACCTACCCATGACCACTCTGTTGGAGATTCTGAGTCACCCACGAAAACTCTGTTGGAGATATTCACCTACCCATATCCACTTTGTTGGAGATACTCACCTACCCATGACCTCTCTGTTGGAGATACTCACCTATCCACGACCACTCTGTTGGAAATTCTGAGTCACCCACGACCACTCTGTTGGAGATACTCACCTACCCACGACCACTCTGTTGGAGATACTCAGTCACCCACGAACACTCTGTTGGAGATACTCACCTACGCACGACCATTCTGTTGGAGATTCTCACCTACCCACGACAACTCTGTTGAAGATACTCAGCTACCTACGAACAATCTGTTGGAGATACTCAGTTACCCATGAGCACTCTGTTGGAGATACACACCTACCCACGACAACTCTGTTGGAGATACTCAGTCAACCATGACCACTCTGTTGGAGATACTCACCTACCCTTGACCACTCTGTTGGAGATACTCAGTTACATACGACCTCTCTGTTGGGGAATACTCACCTAACCATGCCCACTCTGTTGGGGAATACTCAACTCCCCAAGACCACTTGGTTGGGAATACTCACCTACCGACGACCACTTTGTTGGGAATACTCACCTACAAAAGACATCTCTGTCGGAGATACTCACATACCAACAACCACTCTGTTGGGAATACTCAACTACCCATGACCACTCTGTTGGAGAAACTCACCTACCACCGTCCATTCTGTTGGAGATACTCACCTACCACCGAACATTGTTTTGGAGATACTCACCTACGTACGAGCACTCTGTTGGAGATACTCTGTCACGCATGATCACTCTATTGGAGATACTCACCTACCCATGACCACACTGTTGGAGATACTCAGTCCACCATAACCACTCTGTTGGAGATACTCACCTACCCTTGACCACTCTGTTGGAGATACCCAGTTACATACGACCTCTCTGTTGGGAATAATCACCTACCCATGTCCACTCTGTTGGAGATACTCACCTACCCACGACAACTCCGTTGGAGATACTCACCTAACCCCGACCACTCTGTTGGAGATAGTCAGTCACTCACGATCACTCTGTTGGAGATAATCACCTACAGAAGACCACTCTGTTTGAAATACTCACCTACACACAACCACTCTGTTGGAGATACTCAGTCACCCACGACCACTCTGTTGGAGATACTCACCTACCCACGACGACTCTGTTGGAGATACTCACCTACCCCGACCACTGTGGTGGAGATACTCAGTCACCCACGACCACACTGTTGGAGATACTCTTCTACCCATGACCACTCTGTTGGAGGTACTCAGTCACCCACGACCACTCGGTTGGATATATTGACCTACCCACGACCACTCTGTTGGAGATACTCACCTACCCACGACCACTCTGTTGTAAATACTCACCTACCCACGACCACTCAGTTGCTGATACTCACCTACTCACGACCACTCTCTTGGAGATACTCACCTACCCCCGCCCTCTCTTTTGGAGATACTTAGTCACCCACGACCACTCCGTTGGTGATACTCACCTACTCACGACCACTCTCTTGGAGATACTCACCTACCCTTGCCTACACTGTTGGAGATACTCACCTAGCCACGACCACTTTGTTGGAGATACTCACCTAGCCACGACCACTCTGTTGGAGATAAACACCTACCCACGACCACTCTGTTGGAGATACTCACCTACCCATGACCACTCTGTTGGTGATACTCACCTACTCACGACCACTCTGATGGAGATACTCACCTACCCCCGAGCACTCTGTTGGAGATTCACACCTACCCATGACCATTCTGTTGGAGATTCTCACCTACCCACGACCACTCTGTTGGAGATACTCAGTCACTCACAACCACTCTGTTGGAGTTACTCACCTACCCACGACCACTCTGTTGGAGATACTGAGTCACCCACGAACACTCTGTTGGAGATACTCACCTACGAACGTGCACTCTGTTGGAGATACTCACCTACCCATGACCACACTGTTGGAGATACTCAGTCAACCATGACCACTCTGTTGGAGACTCTCACCTACCCTTGACCACTCTGTTGGAGATACTCAGCTACCTACGAGCACTCTGTTGGAGATACTCAGTCACGCATGATCACTCTATTGGAGATACTCACCTACCCATGGCCACACTGTTGGAGATACTCAGTCAACCATGAGCACTCTGTTGGAGATACTCACCTACAGACGACAACTCTGTTGGAAATACTCACCTACCCATGACCAATCTATTGGAGATACTCACCTACCCATGACCACTCTGTTCGAGATACTCTTGTACCAATGACCACTCTGTTGGAGGTACTCACCTACCCACGACCACTCTGTTAGAGATTCACACCTACCCACGACCACTCTATTGGAGATACTCACCTACCCATGAGCACTCTGTTGGAGGTACTCAGTCACCCACGACCACTTGGTTGGATATATTCACCTACCCACGACCACTCTGTTGGAGATACTCACCTACCGACGACCACTCTGTTGTAAATACTCACCTACCCACGACCACTCTGTTGCTGATACTCACCTACTCACGACCACTCTCTTGGAGATACTCACCTACCCCCGCCCACTCTTTTGGAGATACTTAGTCACCCACGACCATTCCGTTGGTGATACTCACCTTCTCACGACCACTCTCTTAGAGATACTCACCTACCCCCGCCTACTCTGTTGGAGATACTCAGTCACCCACGACCACTTTGTTGGAGATACTCACCTAGCCACGACCGCTCTGTTGGAGATACACACCTACCCACCACCACTCTGTTGCAGATACTCACCTACCCATGACCACTCTGTTGGTGATACTCACCTACTCACGACCACTCTGATGGAGATACTCACCTACCCCCGAGCACTCTGTTGGAGATACCCACATACCAACGACAACTCTGTTGGAGATACTCAGTCACTCACAACCACTCTGTTGGAGTTACTCACCTACCCACGACAACTCTGTTGGAGATACTGAGTCACCCACGACCACGCTGTTGGAGATACTCACCTACGTACGTGCACTCTGTTGGAGATACTCAGCTACCTATGAGCACTCAGTTGGAGATACTCAGTCACGCATGATCACTTTATTGGAGATACTCACCTACCCATGACCACACTGTTGGAGATACTCAGTCAACCATGACCACTCTGTTGGAGATACTCACCTACTCCCGACCACTCTGTTGGAGATAGTCAGTCACTCACGACCACTCTGTTAGAGATACTCACCTACAGACGACCACTCTGTTGGAAATACTCACCTACCCATGACCACTCTCTTGGAGATACTCACCTACCACCGCTCACTCTTTTGGAGATACTTAGTCACCCACGACCACTCTGTTGGTGATACTCACCTACTCACGACCACTCTCTTGGAGATACTCACCAACCCCCGCCCACTCTGTTGGAGATACACACCTACCCACGACCACTCTGTTGGGGATACTCACCTACCCATGACCACTCTGTTGGTGATTTTCACCTACTCACAACCACTCTGATGGAGATACTCACCTACCCCCGACCACTCTGTTGGAGATTCTCACCTACCCATGACCACTCTGTTGGTGATACTCACCTACTCACGACCACTCTGATGGAGATACTCACATACCCCCTACCACTCTGTTGGAGATACTCAGTCACTCACAACCACTCTGTTGGAGTTACTCACCTACCCACGACCACTCTGTTGGAGATACTGAGTCACCCACGTCCACTCTGTTGGAGATACTCACCTACGTACGTGCACTCTATTGGAGATACTCACCTACCCATGACCACGCTGTTGGAGATACTCAGTCAACCATGACCACTCTGTTGGAGATACTCACCTACCCTTGACCACTCTGCTGGAGATACTCAGTTACATACGACCTCTCTGTTGGGAATACTCACCTACCCATGTCCACTCTGTTGGAGATACTCACCTACCCACGACAACTCTGTTGGAGATACTCAGTCAACCATGACCACTCTGTTGGAGATACTCACCTACCCTTGACCACTCTGTTGGAGATACTCAGTTACATACGACCTCTGTGTTGGGGAATACTCACCTAACCATGCCAACTCTGTTGTGGAATACTCACCTCCCCAAGACCACTTGGTCGGGAATACTCACCTACCGACGACCACTTTGTTGGGAATACTCCCCTACAAAAGACATCTCTGTCGGAGATACTCACATACCAACATCCACTCTGTTGGGAATACTCAACTACCCATGACCACTCTGTTGGAGAAACTCACCTACCACCGACCATTCTGTTGGAGATACTCACCTACCACCGAACATTGTTTTGGAGATACTCACCTACGTACGAGCACTGTGTTGGAGATACTCTGTCACGCATGATCACTCTATTGGAGATACTCACCTACCCATGACCACACTGTTGGAGATACTCAGTCAACCATGACCACTCTTTTGGAGATACTCACCTACCGTTGACCACTCTGTTGGAGATACCCAGTTACATACGACCTCTCTGTTGGGAATAATCACCTACCCATGTCCACTCTGTTGGAGATACTCACCTACCCACGACAACTCCGTTGGAGATACTTACCTAACCCCGACATCTCTGTTGGAGATAGTCAGTCACTCATGATCACTCTGTTGGAGATAATCACCTACAGACGACCACTCTGTTTGAAATACTCACCTACACACAACCACTCTGTTGGAGATACTAAGTCACCCACGACCACTCTGTTGGAGATACTCACATACCCACGACCAGTCTGTTGGAGATACTCAACTACCCACGACCACTCTGTTGGAGATACTCACCTACCCCGACCACTGTGGTGGAGATACTCAGTCACCCACGACCACACTGTTGGAGATACTCACCTACCAACGACCAGTCTGTTGGAGATACTCACCTACCCATGACGACTCTATTGGAGATACTCACCTACCCATGACCACACTGTTGGAGATACTCTTCTACCCATGACCACTCTGTTGGAGGTACTCAGTCACTCAGGACCACTCGGTTGGATATATTGACCTACCCACGACCACTCTGTTGGAGATACTCACCTACCCACGACCACTCTGTTGTAAATACTCACCTACCCACGACCACTCAGTTGCTGATACTCACCTACTCACGGCCACTCTCTTGGAGATACTCACCTACCCTTGCCTACTCTGTTGGAAATACTCAGTCACCCACGACCACTTTGTTGGAGATACTCACCTAGCCACGACCACTCTGTTGGAGATACACAACTACACACCACCACTCTGTCGGAGATACTCACCTACCCACGACCACTCTGTTGGGGATACTCACCTACCCATGACCACTCTGTTGGTGATTTTCACCTACTCACAACCACTCTGATGGAGATACTCACCTACCACCGACCACTCTGTTGGAGATTCTCACCTACCCATGACCACTCTGTTGGTGATACTCACCTACTCACGACCACTCTGATGGAGATACTCACATACCCCCTACCACTCTGTTGGAGATACTCAGTCACTCACAACCACTCTGTTGGAGTTACTCACCTACCCACGACCACTCTGTTGGAGATACTGAGTCACCCACGTCCACTCTGTTGGAGATACTCACCTACGTACGTGCACTCTATTGGAGATACTCACCTACCCATGACCACGCTGTTGGAGATACTCAGTCAACCATGACCACTCTGTTGGAGATACTCACCTACCCTTGACCACTCTGCTGGAGATACTCAGTTACATACGACCTCTCTGTTGGGAATACTCACCTACCCATGTCCACTCTGTTGGAGATACTCACCTACCCACGACAACTCTGTTGGAGATACTCAGTCAACCATGACCACTCTGTTGGAGATACTCACCTACCCTTGACCACTCTGTTGGAGATACTCAGTTACATACGACCTCTCTGTTGGGGAATACTCACCTAACCATGCCCACTCTGTTGTGGAATACTCACCTCCCCAAGACCACTTGGTCGGGAATACTCACCTACCGACGACCACTTTGTTGGGAATACTCCCCTACAAAAGACATCTCTGTCGGAGATACTCACATACCAACATCCACTCTGTTGGGAATACTCAACTACCCATGACCACTCTGTTGGAGAAACTCACCTACCACCGACCATTCTGTTGGAGATACTCACCTACCACCGAACATTGTTTTGGAGATACTCACCTACGTACGAGCACTGTGTTGGAGATACTCTGTCACGCATGATCACTCTATTGGAGATACTCACCTACCCATGACCACACTGTTGGAGATACTCAGTCAACCATGACCACTCTTTTGGAGATACTCACCTACCGTTGACCACTCTGTTGGAGATACCCAGTTACATACGACCTCTCTGTTGGGAATAATCACCTACCCATGTCCACTCTGTTGGAGATACTCACCTACCCACGACAACTCCGTTGGAGATACTCACCTAACCCCGACCACTCTGTTGGAGATAGTCAGTCACTCATGATCACTCTGTTGGAGATAATCACCTACAGACGACCACTCTGTTTGAAATACTCACCTACACACAACCACTCTGTTGGAGATACTCAGTCACCCACGACCACTCTGTTGGAGATACTCACATACCCACGACCAGTCTGTTGGAGATACTCAACTACCCACGACCACTCTGTTGGAGATACTCACCTACCCCGACCACTGTGGTGGAGATACTCAGTCACCCACGACCACACTGTTGGAGATACTCACCTACCAACGACCAGTCTGTTGGAGATACTCACCTACCCATGACGACTCTATTGGAGATACTCACCTACCCATGACCACTCTGTTGGAGATACTCTTCTACCCATGACCACTCTGTTGGAGGTACTCAGTCACCCAGGACCACTCGGTTGGATATATTGACCTACCCACGACCACTCTGTTGGAGATACTCACCTACCCACGACCACTCTGTTGTAAATACTCACCTACCCACGACCACTCAGTTGCTGATACTCACCTACTCACGGCCACTCTCTTGGAGATACTCACCTACCCTTGCCTACTCTGTTGGAGATACTCAGTCACCCACGACCACTTTGTTGGAGATACTCACCTAGCCACGACCACTCTGTTGGAGATACACAACTACCCACGACCACTCTGTTGGTGATACTCACCTACTCACGACCACTCTGATGGAGATACTCACCTACCCCCGAGCACTCTGTTGGAGATTCACACCTACCCATGACCATTCTGTTGGAGATTCTCACCTACCCACGACCAGACTGTTGGAGATACTCAGTCACTCACAACCACTCTGTTGGAGTTACTCACCTACCCACAACCACTCTGTTGGAGATACTGAGTTATGCACGACCACTCTGTTGGAGTTACTCACCTACCCACAACCACTCTGTAGGAGATACTGAGTCACCCACGACCACTCTGTTGGAGATACTCACCTACGAACGTGCACTCTGTTGGAGATACTCACCTACCCATGACCACACTGTTGGAGATACTCAGTCAACCATGACCACTCTGTTGGAGATACTCACCTACCCTTGACTAATCTGTTGGAGATACTCAGTTACCTACGAGCACTCTGTTGGAGATACTCAGTCACGCATGATCACTCTATTGGAGATACTCACCTACCCATGGCCACACTGTTGGAGATACTCAGTCAACCATGAGCACTCTGTTGGAGATACTCACCTACCCCCGACCACTCTGTTGGAGATAGTCAGTCTCTCACGACCACTCTGTTGGAGATACTCACCTACAGACGACAACTCTGTTGGAAATACTCACCTACCCATGACCACTCTATTGGAGATACTCACCTACCCATGACCACTCTGTTCGAGATACTCTTGTACCCATCACCACTCTGTTGGAGGTACTCAGTCACCCACGACCACTCGTTTGGATATATTCACCTACCCACGACCACTCTGTTGGAGATACTCACCTACCCACGACCACTCTGTTGTAAATACTCACCTACCCACGACCACTCTGTTGCTGATACTCACCTACTCACGACCACTCTCTTGGAGATACTCACCTACCCCCGCTCACTCTGTTGGAGATACTCACCTAGCCACGACCACTCTGTTCGAGATACACACCTACCAACGACCACTCTGTTGTAGATACTCACCTACCCATGACCACTCTGTTGGTGATACTCACCTACCCACGACCACTCTGTTGGAGATACTCACCTACCCACGACCACTCTTTTGTAAATACTCACCTACCCACGACCACTCTGTTGCTGATACTCACCTACTCACGACCACTCTCTTGGAGATACTCACCTACCTCCGCCCACCCTTTTGGAGATACTTAGTCACCCGCGACCACTCTTTTGGTGTTACTCACCTACTCACGACCACTCTCTTGGAGATACTCACCTACCCCCGCCCACTTTGTTGGAGATACTCACCTAGCCACGACCACTCTGTTGGTGATACTCACCTACTCATGACCACTCTGATGGAGATACTCACCTACCCCCTACCACTCTGTTGGAGATACTGAGTCACCCACGACCACTCTGTTGGAGATACTCACCTACCCACGACCACTCTGTTGGAGATACTCACCTACCCATGACCACACTGTTGGAGATACTCAGTCAACCATGACCACTCTGTTGGAGATACTCCCCTACACTTGACCACTCTGTTGGAGATACTCACCTACCCATGACCACTCTGTTGTAGATACTCACCGACCCATGACCACTCTGCTGGAGATACTTACCTACCCACGACCACTCTGTTGGAGATACTCACCTCCCCACCACCACTCTTTGGGAGATACTAAGTCACCCTAACAACTCTGTTGGAGATACTCAGTCACCCACGACCACTCTGTTGGAGATTCACACCTACCCACGACCACTCTGTTGGAGATACTCACCTACCCACGACCACTCTGTTGGAGATTCTCACCTACCCACGACCACTCTGTTAGAGATTCACCCCTACCCACGACCACTCTGTTGGAGATTCACACCTGACTACGACCACTCTGTTGGAGATACACATCTACCCACGACCACTCTGTTGGAGATACTCACCTACCCTCGACCACTCTGTTGGAGATACTCACCTATCCACGACCACTCTGTTGGAGATTCACACCTACCCACGACCACTCTGTTGGAGATACCCAGTCAACCACGACCACTCTGTTGGAGATTCTCACCTACCCACGTCCAATCTGTTGGAGATTGTCACCTACCCACGACCACTCTGTTGGTGATACTCACCTACTCACGACCAGTCTGTTGGAGATACACACCTACCCACGACCACTCTGTTGGAGATACTCACCTACTCACGACCACTCTGTTAGAGATACTCACCTACCCATGACCACTCTGTTGGAGATTCACACCTACCAATGACCACTCTGTTGGAGACACTGAGTCACCCACGACCACTCTGTTGGAGATTCTCACCTACCCACGACCACTCTGTTGGAGACACTGAGTCACCAACGACCACTCTGTTGTAGATTCTCACCTACCCACGACCACTCTGTTGGAGATACTCAGTCATCCACGACCACTCTGTTGGTGATACTCACCTTTCCACGACCACTCAGTTGGAGGTGCTCAGTCACCCACGACCTCTCTGTTGGAGATACTCACCTATCCAAGACCACCCTGTTGGAGATACTTAGTCACCCACTACCACTCTGTTGGTGATACTCACCTACCCACGACCACTCTGTTGGAGATACTCACCTACCCACGACCACTCTGTTGGAGATACTCAGTCACCCACAACCACTCTGTTGGAGATTCTCACCTACCCATGACCACTCTGTTGGTGATACTCACCTACCCCCGCTCACTCTGTTGGAGATACTCACCTACCCACGACCACTCTGTTGCTGATACTCACCTACTCACGACCACTCTCTTGGAGATATTCACCTACCCCCGCCAACTCTTTTGGAGATACTTAGTCACCCACGACCACTCTGTTGGTGGTACTCACCTACTCACGACCACTCTCTTGGAGATACTCACCTACCCCCGCTCACTCTGTTGGAGAAACTCACCTACCACCGACCATTCTGTTGGAGATACTCACCTACCACCGAACATTGTTTTGGAGATACTCACCTACGTACGAGCACTGTGTTGGAGATACTCTGTCACGCATGATCACTCTATTGGAGATACTCACCTACCCATGACCACACTGTTGGAGATACTCAGTCAACCATGACCACTCTTTTGGAGATACTCACCTACCGTTGACCACTCTGTTGGAGATACCCAGTTACATACGACCTCTCTGTTGGGAATAATCACCTACCCATGTCCACTCTGTTGGAGATACTCACCTACCCACGACAACTCCGTTGGAGATACTTACCTAACCCCGACATCTCTGTTGGAGATAGTCAGTCACTCATGATCACTCTGTTGGAGATAATCACCTACAGACGACCACTCTGTTTGAAATACTCACCTACACACAACCACTCTGTTGGAGATACTAAGTCACCCACGACCACTCTGTTGGAGATACTCACATACCCACGACCAGTCTGTTGGAGATACTCAACTACCCACGACCACTCTGTTGGAGATACTCACCTACCCCGACCACTGTGGTGGAGATACTCAGTCACCCACGACCACACTGTTGGAGATACTCACCTACCAACGACCAGTCTGTTGGAGATACTCACCTACCCATGACGACTCTATTGGAGATACTCACCTACCCATGACCACACTGTTGGAGATACTCTTCTACCCATGACCACTCTGTTGGAGGTACTCAGTCACTCAGGACCACTCGGTTGGATATATTGACCTACCCACGACCACTCTGTTGGAGATACTCACCTACCCACGACCACTCTGTTGTAAATACTCACCTACCCACGACCACTCAGTTGCTGATACTCACCTACTCACGGCCACTCTCTTGGAGATACTCACCTACCCTTGCCTACTCTGTTGGAGATACTCAGTCACCCACGACCACTTTGTTGGAGATACTCACCTAGCCACGACCACTCTGTTGGAGATACACAACTACACACCACCACTCTGTCGGAGATACTCACCTACCCACGACCACTCTGTTGGGGATACTCACCTACCCATGACCACTCTGTTGGTGATTTTCACCTACTCACAACCACTCTGATGGAGATACTCACCTACCACCGACCACTCTGTTGGAGATTCTCACCTACCCATGACCACTCTGTTGGTGATACTCACCTACTCACGACCACTCTGATGGAGATACTCACATACCCCCTACCACTCTGTTGGAGATACTCAGTCACTCACAACCACTCTGTTGGAGTTACTCACCTACCCACGACCACTCTGTTGGAGATACTGAGTCACCCACGTCCACTCTGTTGGAGATACTCACCTACGTACGTGCACTCTATTGGAGATACTCACCTACCCATGACCACGCTGTTGGAGATACTCAGTCAACCATGACCACTCTGTTGGAGATACTCACCTACCCTTGACCACTCTGCTGGAGATACTCAGTTACATACGACCTCTCTGTTGGGAATACTCACCTACCCATGTCCACTCTGTTGGAGATACTCACCTACCCACGACAACTCTGTTGGAGATACTCAGTCAACCATGACCACTCTGTTGGAGATACTCACCTACCCTTGACCACTCTGTTGGAGATACTCAGTTACATACGACCTCTCTGTTGGGGAATACTCACCTAACCATGCCCACTCTGTTGTGGAATACTCACCTCCCCAAGACCACTTGGTCGGGAATACTCACCTACCGACGACCACTTTGTTGGGAATACTCCCCTACAAAAGACATCTCTGTCGGAGATACTCACATACCAACATCCACTCTGTTGGGAATACTCAACTACCCATGACCACTCTGTTGGAGAAACTCACCTACCACCGACCATTCTGTTGGAGATACTCACCTACCACCGAACATTGTTTTGGAGATACTCACCTACGTACGAGCACTGTGTTGGAGATACTCTGTCACGCATGATCACTCTATTGGAGATACTCACCTACCCATGACCACACTGTTGGAGATACTCAGTCAACCATGACCACTCTTTTGGAGATACTCACCTACCGTTGACCACTCTGTTGGAGATACCCAGTTACATACGACCTCTCTGTTGGGAATAATCACCTACCCATGTCCACTCTGTTGGAGATACTCACCTACCCACGACAACTCCGTTGGAGATACTCACCTAACCCCGACCACTCTGTTGGAGATAGTCAGTCACTCATGATCACTCTGTTGGAGATAATCACCTACAGACGACCACTCTGTTTGAAATACTCACCTACACACAACCACTCTGTTGGAGATACTCAGTCACCCACGACCACTCTGTTGGAGATACTCACATACCCACGACCAGTCTGTTGGAGATACTCAACTACCCACGACCACTCTGTTGGAGATACTCACCTACCCCGACCACTGTGGTGGAGATACTCAGTCACCCACGACCACACTGTTGGAGATACTCACCTACCAACGACCAGTCTGTTGGAGATACTCACCTACCCATGACGACTCTATTGGAGATACTCACCTACCCATGACCACTCTGTTGGAGATACTCTTCTACCCATGACCACTCTGTTGGAGGTACTCAGTCACCCAGGACCACTCGGTTGGATATATTGACCTACCCACGACCACTCTGTTGGAGATACTCACCTACCCACGACCACTCTGTTGTAAATACTCACCTACCCACGACCACTCAGTTGCTGATACTCACCTACTCACGGCCACTCTCTTGGAGATACTCACCTACCCTTGCCTACTCTGTTGGAGATACTCAGTCACCCACGACCACTTTGTTGGAGATACTCACCTAGCCACGACCACTCTGTTGGAGATACACAACTACCCACGACCACTCTGTTGGTGATACTCACCTACCCCCGAGCACTCTGTTGGAGATTCACACCTACCCATGACCATTCTGTTGGAGATTCTCACCTACCCACGACCAGACTGTTGGAGATACTCAGTCACTCACAACCACTCTGTTGGAGTTACTCACCTACCCACAACCACTCTGTTGGAGATACTGAGTTACGCACGACCACTCTGTTGGAGTTACTCACCTACCCACAACCACTCTGTAGGAGATACTGAGTCACCCACGACCACTCTGTTGGAGATACTCACCTACGAACGTGCACTCTGTTGGAGATACTCACCTACCCATGACCACACTGTTGGAGATACTCAGTCAACCATGACCACTCTGTTGGAGATACTCACCTACCCTTGACTAATCTGTTGGAGATACTCAGTTACCTACGAGCACTCTGTTGGAGATACTCAGTCACGCATGATCACTCTATTGGAGATACTCACCTACCCATGGCCACACTGTTGGAGATACTCAGTCAACCATGAGCACTCTGTTGGAGATACTCACCTACCCCCGACCACTCTGTTGGAGATAGTCAGTCTCTCACGACCACTCTGTTGGAGATACTCACCTACAGACGACAACTCTGTTGGAAATACTCACCTACCCATGACCACTCTATTGGAGATACTCACCTACCCATGACCACTCTGTTCGAGATACTCTTGTACCCATCACCACTCTGTTGGAGGTACTCAGTCACCCACGACCACTCGTTTGGATATATTCACCTACCCACGACCACTCTGTTGGAGATACTCACCTACCCACGACCACTCTGTTGTAAATACTCACCTACCCACGACCACTCTGTTGCTGATACTCACCTACTCACGACCACTCTCTTGGAGATATTCACCTACCCCCGCCAACTCTTTTGGAGATACTTAGTCACCCACGACCACTCTGTTGGTGGTACTCACCTACTCACGACCACTCTCTTGGAGATACTCACCTACCCCCGCTCACTCTGTTGGAGATACTCACCTAGCCACGACCACTCTGTTCGAGATACACACCTACCAACGACCACTCTGTTGTAGATACTCACCTACCCATGACCACTCTGTTGGTGATACTCACCTACCCACGACCACTCTGTTGGAGATACTCACCTACCCACGACCACTCTTTTGTAAATACTCACCTACCCACGACCACTCTGTTGCTGATACTCACCTACTCACGACCACTCTCTTGGAGATACTCACCTACCTCCGCCCACCCTTTTGGAGATACTTAGTCACCCACGACCACTCTTTTGGTGTTACTCACCTACTCACGACCACTCTCTTGGAGATACTCACCTACCCCCGCCCACTTTGTTGGAGATACTCACCTAGCCACGACCACTCTGTTGGTGATACTCACCTACTCATGACCACTCTGATGGAGATACTCACCTACCCCCTACCACTCTGTTGGAGATACTGAGTCACCCACGACCACTCTGTTGGAGATACTCACCTACCCACGACCACTCTGTTGGAGATACTCACCTACCCATGACCACACTGTTGGAGATACTCAGTCAACCATGACCACTCTGTTGGAGATACTCCCCTACACTTGACCACTCTGTTGGAGATACTCACCTACCCATGACCACTCTGTTGTAGATACTCACCGACCCATGACCACTCTGCTGGAGATACTTACCTACCCACGACCACTCTGTTGGAGATACTCACCTCCCCACCACCACTCTTTGGGAGATACTAAGTCACCCTAACAACTCTGTTGGAGATACTCAGTCACCCACGACCACTCTGTTGGAGATTCACACCTACCCACGACCACTCTGTTGGAGATACTCACCTACCCACGACCACTCTGTTGGAGATTCTCACCTACCCACGACCACTCTGTTAGAGATTCACCCCTACCCACGACCACTCTGTTGGAGATTCACACCTGACTACGACCACTCTGTTGGAGATACACATCTACCCACGACCACTCTGTTGGAGATACTCACCTACCCTCGACCACTCTGTTGGAGATACTCACCTATCCACGACCACTCTGTTGGAGATTCACACCTACCCACGACCACTCTGTTGGAGATACCCAGTCAACCACGACCACTCTGTTGGAGATTCTCACCTACCCACGTCCAATCTGTTGGAGATTGTCACCTACCCATGACCACTCTGTTGGTGATACTCACCTACTCACGACCAGTCTGTTGGAGATACACACCTACCCACGACCACTCTGTTGGAGATACTCACCTACTCACGACCACTCTGTTAGAGATACTCACCTACCCATGACCACTCTGTTGGAGATTCACACCTACCAATGACCACTCTGTTGGAGACACTGAGTCACCCACGACCACTCTGTTGGAGATTCTCACCTACCCACGACCACTCTGTTGGAGACACTGAGTCACCAACGACCACTCTGTTGTAGATTCTCACCTACCCACGACCACTCTGTTGGAGATACTCAGTCATCCACGACCACTCTGTTGGTGATACTCACCTTTCCACGACCACTCAGTTGGAGGTGCTCAGTCACCCACGACCTCTCTGTTGGAGATACTCACCTATCCAAGACCACCCTGTTGGAGATACTTAGTCACCCACTACCACTCTGTTGGTGATACTCACCTACCCACGACCACTCTGTTGGAGATACTCACCTACCCACGACCACTCTGTTGGAGATACTCAGTCACCCACAACCACTCTGTTGGAGATTCTCACCTACCCATGACCACTCTGTTGGTGATACTCACCTACCCCCGCTCACTCTGTTGGAGATACTCACCTACCCACGACCACTCTGTTGCTGATACTCACCTACTCACGACCACTCTCTTGGAGATATTCACCTACCCCCGCCAACTCTTTTGGAGATACTTAGTCACCCACGACCACTCTGTTGGTGGTACTCACCTACTCACGACCACTCTCTTGGAGATACTCACCTACCCCCGCTCACTCTGTTGGAGAAACTCACCTACCACCGACCATTCTGTTGGAGATACTCACCTACCACCGAACATTGTTTTGGAGATACTCACCTACGTACGAGCACTGTGTTGGAGATACTCTGTCACGCATGATCACTCTATTGGAGATACTCACCTACCCATGACCACACTGTTGGAGATACTCAGTCAACCATGACCACTCTTTTGGAGATACTCACCTACCGTTGACCACTCTGTTGGAGATACCCAGTTACATACGACCTCTCTGTTGGGAATAATCACCTACCCATGTCCACTCTGTTGGAGATACTCACCTACCCACGACAACTCCGTTGGAGATACTTACCTAACCCCGACATCTCTGTTGGAGATAGTCAGTCACTCATGATCACTCTGTTGGAGATAATCACCTACAGACGACCACTCTGTTTGAAATACTCACCTACACACAACCACTCTGTTGGAGATACTAAGTCACCCACGACCACTCTGTTGGAGATACTCACATACCCACGACCAGTCTGTTGGAGATACTCAACTACCCACGACCACTCTGTTGGAGATACTCACCTACCCCGACCACTGTGGTGGAGATACTCAGTCACCCACGACCACACTGTTGGAGATACTCACCTACCAACGACCAGTCTGTTGGAGATACTCACCTACCCATGACGACTCTATTGGAGATACTCACCTACCCATGACCACACTGTTGGAGATACTCTTCTACCCATGACCACTCTGTTGGAGGTACTCAGTCACTCAGGACCACTCGGTTGGATATATTGACCTACCCACGACCACTCTGTTGTAAATACTCACCTACCCACGACCACTCAGTTGCTGATACTCACCTACTCACGGCCACTCTCTTGGAGATACTCACCTACCCTTGCCTACTCTGTTGGAGATACTCAGTCACCCACGACCACTTTGTTGGAGATACTCACCTAGCCACGACCACTCTGTTGGAGATACACAACTACACACCACCACTCTGTCGGAGATACTCACCTACCCACGACCACTCTGTTGGGGATACTCACCTACCCATGACCACTCTGTTGGTGATTTTCACCTACTCACAACCACTCTGATGGAGATACTCACCTACCACCGACCACTCTGTTGGAGATTCTCACCTACCCATGACCACTCTGTTGGTGATACTCACCTACTCACGACCACTCTGATGGAGATACTCACATACCCCCTACCACTCTGTTGGAGATACTCAGTCACTCACAACCACTCTGTTGGAGTTACTCACCTACCCACGACCACTCTGTTGGAGATACTGAGTCACCCACGTCCACTCTGTTGGAGATACTCACCTACGTACGTGCACTCTATTGGAGATACTCACCTACCCATGACCACGCTGTTGGAGATACTCAGTCAACCATGACCACTCTGTTGGAGATACTCACCTACCCTTGACCACTCTGCTGGAGATACTCAGTTACATACGACCTCTCTGTTGGGAATACTCACCTACCCATGTCCACTCTGTTGGAGATACTCACCTACCCACGACAACTCTGTTGGAGATACTCAGTCAACCATGACCACTCTGTTGGAGATACTCACCTACCCTTGACCACTCTGTTGGAGATACTCAGTTACATACGACCTCTCTGTTGGGGAATACTCACCTAACCATGCCCACTCTGTTGTGGAATACTCACCTCCCCAAGACCACTTGGTCGGGAATACTCACCTACCGACGACCACTTTGTTGGGAATACTCCCCTACAAAAGACATCTCTGTCGGAGATACTCACATACCAACATCCACTCTGTTGGGAATACTCAACTACCCATGACCACTCTGTTGGAGAAACTCACCTACCACCGACCATTCTGTTGGAGATACTCACCTACCACCGAACATTGTTTTGGAGATACTCACCTACGTACGAGCACTGTGTTGGAGATACTCTGTCACGCATGATCACTCTATTGGAGATACTCACCTACCCATGACCACACTGTTGGAGATACTCAGTCAACCATGACCACTCTTTTGGAGATACTCACCTACCGTTGACCACTCTGTTGGAGATACCCAGTTACATACGACCTCTCTGTTGGGAATAATCACCTACCCATGTCCACTCTGTTGGAGATACTCACCTACCCACGACAACTCCGTTGGAGATACTCACCTAACCCCGACCACTCTGTTGGAGATAGTCAGTCACTCATGATCACTCTGTTGGAGATAATCACCTACAGACGACCACTCTGTTTGAAATACTCACCTACACACAACCACTCTGTTGGAGATACTCAGTCACCCACGACCACTCTGTTGGAGATACTCACATACCCACGACCAGTCTGTTGGAGATACTCAACTACCCACGACCACTCTGTTGGAGATACTCACCTACCCCGACCACTGTGGTGGAGATACTCAGTCACCCACGACCACACTGTTGGAGATACTCACCTACCAACGACCAGTCTGTTGGAGATACTCACCTACCCATGACGACTCTATTGGAGATACTCACCTACCCATGACCACTCTGTTGGAGATACTCTTCTACCCATGACCACTCTGTTGGAGGTACTCAGTCACCCAGGACCACTCGGTTGGATATATTGACCTACCCACGACCACTCTGTTGGAGATACTCACCTACCCACGACCACTCAGTTGCTGATACTCACCTACTCACGGCCACTCTCTTGGAGATACTCACCTACCCTTGCCTACTCTGTTGGAGATACTCAGTCACCCACGACCACTTTGTTGGAGATACTCACCTAGCCACGACCACTCTGTTGGAGATACTCACCTACCCACGACCACTCTGTTGTAAATACTCACCTACCCACGACCACTCTGTTGGTGGTACTCACCTACTCACGACCACTCTCTTGGAGATACTCACCTACCCCCGCTCACTCTGTTGGAGATACTCACCTAGCCACGACCACTCTGTTCGAGATACACACCTACCAACGACCACTCTGTTGTAGATACTCACCTACCCATGACCACTCTGTTGGTGATACTCACCTACCCACGACCACTCTGTTGGAGATACTCACCTACCCACGACCACTCTTTTGTAAATACTCACCTACCCACGACCACTCTGTTGCTGATACTCACCTACTCACGACCACTCTCTTGGAGATACTCACCTACCTCCGCCCACCCTTTTGGAGATACTTAGTCACCCACGACCACTCTTTTGGTGTTACTCACCTACTCACGACCACTCTCTTGGAGATACTCACCTACCCCCGCCCACTTTGTTGGAGATACTCACCTAGCCACGACCACTCTGTTGGTGATACTCACCTACTCATGACCACTCTGATGGAGATACTCACCTACCCCCTACCACTCTGTTGGAGATACTGAGTCACCCACGACCACTCTGTTGGAGATACTCACCTACCCACGACCACTCTGTTGGAGATACTCACCTACCCATGACCACACTGTTGGAGATACTCAGTCAACCATGACCACTCTGTTGGAGATACTCCCCTACACTTGACCACTCTGTTGGAGATACTCACCTACCCATGACCACTCTGTTGTAGATACTCACCGACCCATGACCACTCTGCTGGAGATACTTACCTACCCACGACCACTCTGTTGGAGATACTCACCTCCCCACCACCACTCTTTGGGAGATACTAAGTCACCCTAACAACTCTGTTGGAGATACTCAGTCACCCACGACCACTCTGTTGGAGATTCACACCTACCCACGACCACTCTGTTGGAGATACTCACCTACCCACGACCACTCTGTTGGAGATTCTCACCTACCCACGACCACTCTGTTAGAGATTCACCCCTACCCACGACCACTCTGTTGGAGATTCACACCTGACTACGACCACTCTGTTGGAGATACACATCTACCCACGACCACTCTGTTGGAGATACTCACCTACCCTCGACCACTCTGTTGGAGATACTCACCTATCCACGACCACTCTGTTGGAGATTCACACCTACCCACGACCACTCTGTTGGAGATACCCAGTCAACCACGACCACTCTGTTGGAGATTCTCACCTACCCACGTCCAATCTGTTGGAGATTGTCACCTACCCATGACCACTCTGTTGGTGATACTCACCTACTCACGACCAGTCTGTTGGAGATACACACCTACCCACGACCACTCTGTTGGAGATACTCACCTACTCACGACCACTCTGTTAGAGATACTCACCTACCCATGACCACTCTGTTGGAGATTCACACCTACCAATGACCACTCTGTTGGAGACACTGAGTCACCCACGACCACTCTGTTGGAGATTCTCACCTACCCACGACCACTCTGTTGGAGACACTGAGTCACCAACGACCACTCTGTTGTAGATTCTCACCTACCCACGACCACTCTGTTGGAGATACTCAGTCATCCACGACCACTCTGTTGGTGATACTCACCTTTCCACGACCACTCAGTTGGAGGTGCTCAGTCAC
Source organism: Hemitrygon akajei (assembly GCF_048418815.1). NCBI lineage: Eukaryota > Metazoa > Chordata > Chondrichthyes > Myliobatiformes > Dasyatidae > Hemitrygon > Hemitrygon akajei. Next base: position 220,410,113 of record NC_133124.1, on the reverse strand, counting down.
CCACGACCTCTCTGTTGGAGATACTCACCTATCCAAGACCACCCTGTTGGAGATACTTAGTCACCCACTACCACTCTGTTGGTGATACTCACCTACCCACGACCACTCTGTTGGAGATACTCACCTACCCATGACCACTCTGTTGGTGATACTCACCTACCCCCGCTCACTCTGTTGGAGATACTCACCTACCCACGACCACTCTGTTGCTGATACTCACCTACTCACGACCACTCTCTTGGAGATATTCACCTACCCCCGCCAACTCTTTTGGAGATACTTAGTCACCCACGACCACTCTGTTGGTGGTACTCACCTACTCACGACCACTCTCTTGGAGATACTCATCTACCCCCGCTCACTCTGTTGGAGATACTCACCTAGCCACGACCACTCTGTTCGAGATACACACCTACCAACGACCACTCTGTTGTAGATACTCACCTACCCCCGCTCACTCTGTTGGAGATACTCACCTAGCCACGACCACTCTGTTCGAGATACACACCTACCCACGACCACTCTGTTGGAGATACTCACCTACCCACGACCACTCTTTTGTAAATACTCACCTACCCACGACCACTCTGTTGCTGATACTCACCTACTCACGACCACTCTCTTGGAGATACTCACCTACCTCCGCCCACTCTTTTGGAGATACTTAGTCACCCACGACCACTCTTTTGGTGTTACTCACCTACTCACGACCACTCTCTTGGAGATACTCACCTACCCCCGCCCACTTTGTTGGAGATACTCACCTAGCCACGACCACTCTGTTGGTGATACTCACCTACTCATGACCACTCTGATGGAGATACTCACCTACCCCCTACCACTCTGTTGGAGATACTGAGTCACCCACGACCACTCTGTTGGAGATACTCACCTACCCACGACCACTCTGTTGGAGATACTCACCTACCCATGACCACACTGTTGGAGATACTCAGTCAACCATGACCACTCTGTTGGAGATACTCCCCTACACTTGACCACTCTGTTGGAGATACTCACCTACCCATGACCACTCTGTTGTAGATACTCACCGACCCATGACCACTCTGCTGGAGATACTTACCTACCCACGACCACTCTGTTGGAGATACTCACCTCCCCACCACCACTCTTTGGGAGATATTAAGTCACCCTAACAACTCTGTTGGAGATACTCAGTCACCCACGACCACTCTGTTGGAGATTCACACCTACCCACGACCACTCTGTTGGAGATACTCACCTACCCACGACCACTCTGTTGGAGATTCTCACCTACCCACGACCACTCTGTTAGAGATTCACCCCTACCCACGACCACTCTGTTGGAGATTCACACCTGACTACGACCACTCTGTTGGAGATACACATCTACCCACGACCACTCTGTTGGAGATACTCACCTACCCTCGACCACTCTGTTGGAGATACTCACCTATCCACGACCACTCTGTTGGAGATTCACACCTACCCACGACCACTCTGTTGGAGATACCCAGTCAACCACGACCACTCTGTTGGAGATTCTCACCTACCCACGTCCAATCTGTTGGAGATTGTCACCTACCCATGACCACTCTGTTGGTGATACTCACCTACTCACGACCAGTCTGTTGGAGATACACACCTACCCACGACCACTCTGTTGGAGATACTCACCTACTCACGACCACTCTGTTAGAGATACTCACCTACCCATGACCACTCTGTTGGAGATTCACACCTACCAATGACCACTCTGTTGGAGACACTGAGTCACCCACGACCACTCTGTTGGAGATTCTCACCTACCCACGACCACTCTGTTGGAGACACTGAGTCACCAACGACCACTCTGTTGTAGATTCTCACCTACCCACGACCACTCTGTTGGAGATACTCAGTCATCCACGACCTCTCTGTTGGTGATACTCACCTTTCCACGACCACTCTGTTGGAGGTGCTCAGTCACCCACGACCTCTCTGTTGGAGATACTCACCTATCCAAGACCACCCTGTTGGAGATACTTAGTCACCCACTACCACTCTGTTGGTGATACTCACCTACCCACGACCACTCTGTTGGAGATACTCACCTACCCACGACCACTCTGTTGGAGATACTCAGTCACCCACAACCACTCTGTTGGAGATTCTCACCTACCCATGACCACTCTGTTGGTGATACTCACCTAGTCACGACTACTCTGATGGAGACACTCACCTACCCCCAACCACTCTGTTGGAGATACTCTGTCACTCACAACCACTCTGTTGGAGTTACTCACCTACCCACGACCACTCTGTTGGAGATACTCACATACTCACGACCACTCTGTTGGAGATACTCAGTCACCCACGACCACTCTGTGGGAGATACTCACCTACCCACGACCTATCTGTTGGAAATACTCACCTACCCACAACCACTCTGATGGACATACTCAGTCTCCCACGACCTCTCTGTTGGTGATACCCACCTACGCACGACCACTCTGTTGGTGATACTCACCTACCAACGACCACTCTGTTGGAGATTCTCACCTACCCACGACCACTCTGTTGGAGATTCTCACCTACCCACGACCACACTGTTGGAGATTCACACCTACCAATGACCATTCTGTTGGAGACACTGAGTCACCCACGACCACTCTGTTGAAGATTCTCACCTACCCACGACCACTTTGTTGGAGACACTGAGTCACCCACGACCACTCTGTTGGAGATTCTCACCTACCCATGACCACTCTGTTGGAGATAATCAGTCACCCACGACCACTCTGTTGGAGATTCTCACCTACCAATGACCACTCTGTTGGAGACACTGAGTCACCCACGACCACTCTGTTGGAGATTCTCACCTACCCACGACCACTTTGTTGGAGACACTGAGTCACCCACGACCACTCTGTTGGAGATTCTCACCTACCCATGACCACTCTGTTGGAGATACTCAGTCACCCACGACCACTCTGTTGGAGATACTCAGTCACTCACAACCACTCTGTTTGAGATACTCACCTACCCAAGACCAACTGTTGGAGATACTTAGTCACCCACTACCACTCTGTTGGAGATACTCACCTACTCATGACCACTCTGTTGGAGATACTCACCTACCCACGACCACTCTGTTGGAGATTCTCGCCTACCCACGACCAATCTGTTGGAGATACACACCTACTCACGACCACTCTGTTGGAGATTCTCACCTACCGACAACCACTCTGTAGAAGATACACACCTACCCACGACCACTCTGTTGGAGATACTCACCTAGCCACGACCAGTCTGTTGGAGATACTCAGTCACACACAACCACTCTGTTGGAGATTCTCACCTACCCATGACCACTCTGTTGGTGATACTCACCTAGTCACGACTACTCTGATGGAGAAACTCACCTACCCCCAACCACTCTGTTAGAGATACTCAGTCACTCACAACCACTCTGTTGGAGTTACTCACCTACCCACGACCACTCTGTTGGAGATACTCACCTACTCACGACCACTCTGTTGGAGATACTCAGTCACACACGACCACTCTGTGGGAGATACTCACCTACCCACGACCTATCTGTTGGAAATACTCACCTACCCACAACCACTCTGATGGACATACTCAGTCTCCCACGACCTCTCTGTTGGTGATACCCACCTACGCACGACCACTCTGTTGGTGATACTCACCTACCAACGACCACTCTGTTGGAGATTCTCACCTACCCACGACAACTCTGTTGGAGATTCTCACCTACCCACGACCACACTGTTGGAGATTCACACCTACCAATGACCACTCTGTTGGAGACACTGAGTCACCCACGACCACTCTGTTGAAGATTCTCACCTACCCACGACCACTTTGTTGGAGACACTGAGTCACCCACGACCACTCTGTTGGAGATTCTCACCTACCCATGACCACTCTGTTGGAGATAATCAGTCACCCATGACCACTCTGTGGGAGATTCTCACCTACCAATGACCACTCTGTTGGAGACACTGAGTCACCCACGACCACTCTGTTGGAGATTCTCACCTACCCACGACCACTTTGTTGGAGACACTGAGTCACCCACGACCACTCTGTTGGAGATTCTCACCTACCCATGACCACTCTGTTGGAGATACTCAGTCACCCACGACCACTCTGTTGGAGATACTCAGTCTCCCACGACCACTCTGTTGGAGATACTTTGTCACCCACTACCACTCTGTTGGAGATACTCACCTACTCATGACCACTCTGTTGGAGATACTCACCTACCCACGACCACTCTGTTGGAGATTCTCGCCTACCCACGACCAATCTGTTGGAGATACACACCTACTCACGACCACTCTGTTGGAGATTCTCACCTACCGACAACCACTCTGTAGAAGATACACACCTACCCACGACCACTCTGTTGGAGATACTCACCTAGCCACGACCAGTCTGTTGGAGATACTCAGTCACCCACGACCACTCTGTTGGAGATACTCAGTCACCCACGACCACTCTGTTGGAGATACTTACCTACCCACGACCACTCTGTTGGAGATACACACATACCCACGACCACGCTGTTGGAGATACTCAGTCACCCATGACCACTCTGTTGGAGATACTCACCTACCCACGACCACTCTGTTGGAGATACTGAGTCACCCACGACCACTTTGTTGGAGATTCTCACCTACCCACGACCACTATGTTGGAGATACACACCTACCCACAACCACTCTGTAGGAGATACACACCCAACCACGACCACTCTGTTGGAGATACTCAGTCACCCACGACCACTCTGTTGGAGATTCACACCTACCCACGACCACGCTGTTGGAGATTCTGACCTACCCACGACCACTCTGTTGGAGATTCACACCTACCCACGACCACGCTGTTGGAGATTCTCACCTACCCACGACCACTCTGTTGGAGATTCTCACCTACCCACGACCCCTCTGTTAGAGATTCACCCCTACCCACGACCACTCTGTTGGAGATACTCACCTACTCACGACGACTCTGTTAGAGATACTCACCTACCCATGACCACTCTGTTGGAGATACTCAGTCATCCACGAGCACTCAGTTGGAGATACTCACCTACCCACGACCACTCTGTTGGAGATACTGAGTCACCCACGACCACTCTGTTGGAGATTCTCACCTACCCACGACCACTCTGTTGGAGATACTCACCTACCCATGACCACTCTGTCGGAGATACTCAACTACCCACGACCACTCTGTTGGAGATACTCACCTACCCCGACCACTGTGGTGGAGATACTCAGTCACCCACGACCACACTGTTGGAGATACTCACCTACCAACGACCAGTCTGTTGGAGATACTCACCTACCCATGACGACTCTATTGGAGATACTCACCTACCCATGACCACTCTGTTGGAGGTACTCAGTCACCCACGACCACTCTGTTGGAGATACTCACCTACCAACGACCAGTCTGTTGGAGATACTCACCTACCCATGACGACTCTATTGGAGATACTCTTCTACCCATGACCACTCTGTTGGAGGTACTCAGTCACCCACGACCACTCTGTTGGAGATAGTCAGTCTCTCACGACCACTCTGTTGGAGATACTCACCACCCCACAACCACTCTGTTGTAAATACTCACCTACCCACGACCACTCAGTTGCTGATACTCACCTACTCACGACCACTCTCTTGGAGATACTCACCTACCCTTGCCTACTCTGTTGGAGATACTCAGTCACCCACGACCACTTTGTTGGAGATACTCACCTAGCCACGTCCACTCTGTTGGAGATACTCACCTACCCATGACCACTCTGTTGGTGATACTCACCTACTGACGACCACTCTGATGGAGATACTCACCTACCCCCGAGCACTCTGTTGGAGATTCACACCTACCCATGACCATTCTGTTGGAGATTCTCACCTACCCACGACCACACTGTTGGAGATACTCAGTCACTCACAACCACTCTGTTGGAGTTACTCACCTACCCACAACCACTCTGTTGGAGATACTGAGTCACGCACGACCACTCTGTTGGAGATACTCACCTGCGAACGTGCACTCTGTTGGAGATACTCACCTACCCATGACCACACTGTTGGAGATACTCAGTCAACCATGACCACTCTGTTGGAGATACTCACCTACCCTTGACTAATCTGTTGGAGATACTCAGTTACCTACGAGCACTCTGTTGGAGATACTCAGTCACGCATGATCACTCTATTGGAGATACTCACCTACCCATGGCCACACTGTTGGAGATACTCAGTCAACCATGAGCACTCTGTTGGAGATACACACCTACCCCTGACCACTCTGTTGGGAATACTCACCTACCCTTGACTAATCTGTTGGAGATACTCAGTTACCTACGAGCACTCTGTTGGAGATACTCAGTCACGCATGATCACTCTATTGGAGATACTCACCTACCCATGGCCACACTGTTGGAGATACTCAGTCAACCATGAGCACTCTGTTGGAGATACTCACCTACCCCCGACCACTCTGTTGGAGATAGTCAGTCTCTCACGACCACTCTGTTGGAGATACTCACCTACAGACGACAACTCTGTTGGAAATACTCACCTACCCATGACCACTCTGTTCGAGATACTCTTGTACCCATGACCACTCTGTTGGAGGTACTCAGTCACCCACGACCACTCGTTTGGATATATTCACCTACCCACGACCACTCTGTTGGAGATACGCACCTACCCACGATCACTCTGTTGTAAATACTCACCTACCCACGACCACTCTGTTGGAGATACTGAGTCACCCACGACCACTCTGTTGGAGATTCTCACCTACCCACGACCACTCTGTTGGAGATACACACCTACCCATGACGACTCTATTGGAGATACTCACCTACCCATGCCCACTCTGTTGGAGATACTCAACTACCCACGACCACTCTGTTGGAGATACTCACCTACCCCGACCACTGTGGTGGAGATACTCAGTCACCCACGACCACACTGTTGGAGATACTCACCTACCAACGACCAGTCTGTTGGAGATACTCACCTACCCATGACGACTCTATTGGAGATACTCACCTACCCATGACCACTCTGTTGGAGATACTCTTCTACCCATGACCACTCTGTTGGAGGTACTCAGTCACCCACGACCACTCGGTTGGATATATTGACCTACCCACGACCACTCTGTTAGAGATACTCACCTACAGACGACAACTCTGTTGGAGATACTCACCTACCCACGACCACTCTGTTGTAAATACTCACCTACCCACGACCACTCAGTTGCTGATACTCACCTACTCACGACCACTCTCTTGGAAATACTCACCTACCCTTGCCTACTCTGTTGGAGATACTCAGTCACCCACGACCACTTTGTTGGAGATACTCACCTAGCCACGACCACTCTGTTGGAGATACTCACCTACCCATGACCACTCTGTTGGTGATACTCACCTACTCACGACCACTCTGATGGAGATACTCACCTACCCCCGAGCACTCTGTTGGAGATTCACACCTACCCATGACCATTCTGTTGGAGATTCTCACCTACCCACGACCACACTGTTGGAGATACTCAGTCACTCACAACCACTCTGTTGGAGTTACTCACCTACCCACAACCACTCTGTTGGAGATACTGAGTCACGCACGACCACTCTGTTGGAGATACTCACCTACGAACGTGCACTCTGTTGGAGATACTCACCTACCCATGACCACACTGTTGGAGATACTCAGTCAACCATGACCACTCTGTTGGAGATACTCACCTACCCTTGACTAATCTGTTGGAGATACTCAGTTACCTACGAGCACTCTGTTGGAGATACTCAGTCACGCATGATCACTCTATTGGAGATACTCACCTACCCATGACCACTCTATTGGAGATACTCACCTACCCATGACCACTCTGTTCGAGATACTCTTGTACCCATGACCACTCTGTTGGAGGTACTCAGTCACCCACGACCACTCGTTTGGATATATTCACCTACCCACGACCACTCTGTTGGAGATACTCACCTACCCACGATCACTCTGTTGTAAATACTCACCTACCCACGACCACTCTGTTGGAGATACTGAGTCACCCACGACCACTCTGTTGGAGATTCTCACCTACCCACGACCACTCTGTTGGAGATACTCACCTACCCAAGACCACTCTGTTGGAGATACTCACCTACCCATGACCACTCTGTTGGAGATACTCACCTACCCCGACCACTGTGGTGGAGATACTCAGTCACCCACGACCACACTGTTGGAGATACTCACCTACCAACGACCAGTCTGTTGGAGATACTCACCTACCCATGACGACTCTATTGGAGATACTCACCTACCCATGACCACTCTGTTGGAGATACTCTTCTACCCATGACCACTCAGTTGGAGGTACTCAGTCACCCACGACCACTCTGTTGGAGATAGTCAGTCTCTCACGACCACTCTGTTGGAGATACTCACCTCCCCACAACCACTCTGTTGGAGATACTGAGTCACCCACGACCACTCTGTTGGAGATTCTCACCTACCCACGACCACTCTGTTGGAGATACACACCTACCCATGACGACTCTATTGGAGATACTCACCTACCCACGACCACTCTGTTGGAGATACTCACCTACCCAGCATCACTCTGTTGTAAATACTCACCTACCCACGACCACTCTGTTGGAGATACTGAGTCACCCACGGCCACTCTGTTGGAGATTCTCACCTACCCACGACGACTCTATTGGAGATACTCACCTACCCATGACCACTCTGTTGGAGATACTCAACTACCCACGACCACTCTGTTGGAGATACTCACCTACCCATGACGACTCTATTGGAGATACTCACCTACCCATGACCACTCTGTTGGAGATACTCTTCTACCCATGACCACTCTGTTGGAGGTACTCAGTCACCCACGACCACTCGGTTGGATATATTGACCTACCCACGACCACTCTGTTGGAGATACTCACCTACAAACGACAACTCTGTTGGAGATACTCACCTACCCACGACCACTCTGTTGTAAATACTCACCTACCCACGACCACTCTGTTGGAGATTCACACCTGACTACGACCACTCTGTTGGAGATACACATCTACCCACGACCACTCTGTTGGAGATTCACACCCACACACGACCACTCTGTTGGAGATACTCAGTCAACCACGAACACTCTGTTGGAGATTCTCACCTACCCACGTCCAATCTGTTGGAGATTGTCACCTACCCATGACCACTCTGTTGGTGATACTCACCTACCCACGACCACTCTGTTGGAGATACTCACCTACTCACGACCACTCTGTTAGAGATACTCACCTACCCATGACCACTCTGTTGGAGATTCATACCTACCAATGACCACTCTGTTGGAGACACTGAGTCACCCACGACCACTCTGTTGGAGATTCTCACCTACCCACGACCACTCTGTTGGAGACACTGAGTCACCAACGACCACTCAGTTGGAGATTCTCACCTACCCACGACCACTCTGTTGGAGATACTCAGTCACCCACGACCACTCTGTTGGTGATACTCACCTTTCCAGGACCACTCTGTTGGAGGTGCTCAGTCACCCACGACCACTCTGTTGGAGATTCACACCTACCCACGACCACTCTGTTGGAGATTCACACCTACCCACGACCAGTCTGTTGGAGATTCACACCTACCCACGACCACTCTGTTGGTGATACTCACCTACCCACGACCACTCTGTTGGAGATACTCACCTACCCACAACCACTCTGTTGGAGATACTCAGTCACCCACAACCACTCTGTTGGAGATTCTCACCTGCCCATGACCACTCTGTTGGTGATACTCACCTAGTCACGACCACTCTGATGGAGACACTCACCTACCACCAACCACTCTGTTGGAGATACTCAGTCACTCACAACCACTCTGTTGGAGTTACTCACCTACCCACGACCACTCTGTTGGAGATACTCACCTACTCACGACCACTCTGTTGGAGATACTCAGTCACCCACGACCACTCTGTGGGAGATACTCACCTACCCACGACCTATCTGTTGGAAATACACACCTACCCACAACCACTCTGATGGACATACTCAGTCTCCCACGACCTCTCTGTTGGTGATACCCACCTACGCACGACCACTCTGTTGGTGATACTCACCTGCCAACGACCACTCTGTTGGAGATTCACACCTACCCACGACCACTCTGTTGGAGATTCTCACCTACCCACGACCACTCTGTTGGAGATTCTCACCTACCCACGACCACACTGTTGGAGATTCACACCTACCAATGACCACTCTGTTGGAGACACTGAGTCACCCACGACCACTCTGTTGGAGATTCTTCCCTACCCACAACCACTTTGTTGGAGACACTGAGTCACCCACGACCACTCTGTTGGAGATTCTCACCTACCCATGACCACTCTGTTGGAGATACTGAGTCACGCACGACCACTCTGTTGGAGATACTCACCTACGAACGTGCACTCTGTTGGAGATACTCAGTCACGCATGATCACTCTATTGGAGATACTCACCTACCCATGGCCACACTGTTGGAGATACTCAGTCAACCATGAGCACTCTGTTGGAGATACTCACCTACCCTTGACTAATCTGTTGGAGATACTCAGTTACCTACGAGCACTCTGTTGGAGATACTCAGTCACGCATGATCACTCTATTGGAGATACTCACCTACCCATGGCCACACTGTTGGAGATACTCAGTCAACCATGAGCACTCTGTTGGAGATACTCACCTACCCCCGACCACTCTGTTGGAGATACTCACCTACCCATGACCACTCTGTTCGAGATACTCTTGTACCCATGACCACTCTGTTTGAGGTACTCAGTCACCCACGACCACTCGTTTGGATATATTCACCTACCCACGACCACTCTGTTGGAGATACTCACCTACCCACGATCACTCTGTTGTAAATACTCACCTACCCACGACCACTCTGTTGGAGATACTGAGTCACCCACGACCACTCTGTTGGAGATTCTCACCTACCCACGACCACTCTGTTGCTGATTCTCACCTACTCACGACCACTCTCTTGGAGATACTCACCTACCCCCGCCCACTCTTTTGGAGATACTTAGTCACCCACGACCACTCTGTTGGAGATACTCACCTAGCCACGACCACTCTGTTGGTGATACTCACCTACTCATGACCACTCTGATGGAGATACTAACCTACCCCCTACCACTCTGTTGGAGATACTGAGTCACCCACGACCACTCTGTTGGAGATACTCACCTACCCACGACCACTCTGTTGAAGATACTCACCGACCCATGACCACACTGTTGGAGATACTGAGTCAACCATGACCACTCTGTTGGAGATACTCACCTACACTTGACCACTCTGTTGGGAATACTCACCTACCCATGACCACTCTGTTGTAGATACTCACCGACCCATGACCACTCTGCTGGAGATACTTACCTACCCACGACCACTCTGTTGGAGATACTCACCTCCCCACCACCACTCTTTGGGAGATACTAAGTCACCCTAACAACTCTGTTGGAGATACTCAGTCACCCACGACCAGTCTGTTGGAGATTCACACCTACCCATGACCACTCTGTTGGAGATACTCACCTACCCACGACCACTCTGTTGGAGATACTCACCTACTCACGACCACTCTGTTGGAGATACTCAGTCACCCACGACCACTCTGTGGGAGATACTCACCTACCCACGACCTATCTGTTGGAAATACACACCTACCCACAACCACTCTGATGGACATACTCAGTCTCCCACGACCTCTCTGTTGGTGATACCCACCTACGCACGACCACTCTGTTGGTGATACTCACCTGCCAACGACCACTCTGTTGGAGATTCACACCTACCCACGACCACTCTGTTGGAGATTCTCACCTACCCACGACCACTCTGTTGGAGATTCTCACCTACCCACGACCACACTGTTGGAGATTCACACCTACCAATGACCACTCTGTTGGAGACACTGAGTCACCCACGACCACTCTGTTGGAGATTCTTACCTACCCACAACCACTTTGTTGGAGACACTGAGTCACCCACGACCACTCTGTTGGAGATTCTCACCTACCCATGACCACTCTGTTGGAGATACTGAGTCACGCACGACCACTCTGTTGGAGATACTCACCTACTCACGACCACTCTGTTAGAGATACTCACCTACCCATGACCACTCTGTTGGAGATTCATACCTACCAATGACCACTCTGTTGGAGACACTGAGTCACCCACGACCACTCTGTTGGAGATTCTCACCTACCCACGACCACTCTGTTGGAGACACTGAGTCACCAACGACCACTCTGTTGGAGATTCTCACCTACCCACGACCACTCTGTTGGAGATACTCAGTCACCCACGACCACTCTGTTGGTGATACTCACCTTTCCAGGACCACTCTGTTGGAGGTGCTCAGTCACCCACGACCACTCTGTTGGAGATTCACACCTACCCACGACCACTCTGTTGGAGATTCACACCTACCCACGACCAGTCTGTTGGAGATTCACACCTACCCACGACCACTCTGTTGGTGATACTCACCTACCCACGACCACTCTGTTGGAGATACTCACCTACCCACAACCACTCTGTTGGAGATACTCAGTCACCCACAACCACTCTGTTGGAGATTCTCACCTGCCCATGACCACTCTGTTGGTGATACTCACCTAGTCACGACCACTCTGATGGAGACACTCACCTACCACCAACCACTCTGTTGGAGATACTCAGTCACTCACAACCACTCTGTTGGAGTTACTCACCTACCCACGACCACTCTGTTGGAGATACTCACCTACTCACGACCACTCTGTTGGAGATACTCAGTCACCCACGACCACTCTGTGGGAGATACTCACCTACCCACGACCTATCTGTTGGAAATACACACCTACCCACAACCACTCTGATGGACATACTCAGTCTCCCACGACCTCTCTGTTGGTGATACCCACCTACGCACGACCACTCTGTTGGTGATACTCACCTGCCAACGACCACTCTGTTGGAGATTCACACCTACCCACGACCACTCTGTTGGAGATTCTCACCTACCCACGACCACTCTGTTGGAGATTCTCACCTACCCACGACCACACTGTTGGAGATTCACACCTACCAATGACCACTCTGTTGGAGACACTGAGTCACCCACGACCACTCTGTTGGAGATTCTTCCCTACCCACAACCACTTTGTTGGAGACACTGAGTCACCCACGACCACTCTGTTGGAGATTCTCACCTACCCATGACCACTCTGTTGGAGATACTGAGTCACGCACGACCACTCTGTTGGAGATACTCACCTACGAACGTGCACTCTGTTGGAGATACTCAGTCACGCATGATCACTCTATTGGAGATACTCACCTACCCATGGCCACACTGTTGGAGATACTCAGTCAACCATGAGCACTCTGTTGGAGATACTCACCTACCCTTGACTAATCTGTTGGAGATACTCAGTTACCTACGAGCACTCTGTTGGAGATACTCAGTCACGCATGATCACTCTATTGGAGATACTCACCTACCCATGGCCACACTGTTGGAGATACTCAGTCAACCATGAGCACTCTGTTGGAGATACTCACCTACCCCCGACCACTCTGTTGGAGATACTCACCTACCCATGACCACTCTGTTCGAGATACTCTTGTACCCATGACCACTCTGTTTGAGGTACTCAGTCACCCACGACCACTCGTTTGGATATATTCACCTACCCACGACCACTCTGTTGGAGATACTCACCTACCCACGATCACTCTGTTGTAAATACTCACCTACCCACGACCACTCTGTTGGAGATACTGAGTCACCCACGACCACTCTGTTGGAGATTCTCACCTACCCACGACCACTCTGTTGCTGATTCTCACCTACTCACGACCACTCTCTTGGAGATACTCACCTACCCCCGCCCACTCTTTTGGAGATACTTAGTCACCCACGACCACTCTGTTGGAGATACTCACCTAGCCACGACCACTCTGTTGGTGATACTCACCTACTCATGACCACTCTGATGGAGATACTAACCTACCCCCTACCACTCTGTTGGAGATACTGAGTCACCCACGACCACTCTGTTGGAGATACTCACCTACCCACGACCACTCTGTTGAAGATACTCACCGACCCATGACCACACTGTTGGAGATACTGAGTCAACCATGACCACTCTGTTGGAGATACTCACCTACACTTGACCACTCTGTTGGGAATACTCACCTACCCATGACCACTCTGTTGTAGATACTCACCGACCCATGACCACTCTGCTGGAGATACTTACCTACCCACGACCACTCTGTTGGAGATACTCACCTCCCCACCACCACTCTTTGGGAGATACTAAGTCACCCTAACAACTCTGTTGGAGATACTCAGTCACCCACGACCAGTCTGTTGGAGATTCACACCTACCCATGACCACTCTGTTGGAGATACTCACCTACCCACGACCACTCTGTTGGAGATACTCACCTACTCACGACCACTCTGTTGGAGATACTCAGTCACCCACGACCACTCTGTGGGAGATACTCACCTACCCACGACCTATCTGTTGGAAATACACACCTACCCACAACCACTCTGATGGACATACTCAGTCTCCCACGACCTCTCTGTTGGTGATACCCACCTACGCACGACCACTCTGTTGGTGATACTCACCTGCCAACGACCACTCTGTTGGAGATTCACACCTACCCACGACCACTCTGTTGGAGATTCTCACCTACCCACGACCACTCTGTTGGAGATTCTCACCTACCCACGACCACACTGTTGGAGATTCACACCTACCAATGACCACTCTGTTGGAGACACTGAGTCACCCACGACCACTCTGTTGGAGATTCTTACCTACCCACAACCACTTTGTTGGAGACACTGAGTCACCCACGACCACTCTGTTGGAGATTCTCACCTACCCATGACCACTCTGTTGGAGATACTGAGTCACGCACGACCACTCTGTTGGAGATACTCACCTACGAACGTGCACTCTGTTGGAGATACTCACCTACCCATGACCACACTGTTGGAGATACTCAGTCAACCATGACCACTCTGTTGGAGATACTCACCTACCCTTGACTAATCTGTTGGAGATACTCAGTTACCTACGAGCACTCTGTTGGAGATACTCAGTCACGCATGATCACTCTATTGGAGATACTCACCTACCCATGGCCACACTGTTGGAGGTACTCAGTCAACCATGAGCACTCTGTTGGAGATACTCACCTACCCTTGACTAATCTGTTGGAGATACTCAGTTACCTACGAGCACTCTGTTGGAGATACTCAGTCACGCATGATCACTCTATTGGAGATACTCACCTACCCATGGCCACACTGTTGGAGATACTCAGTCAACCATGAGCACTCTGTTGGAGATACTCACCTACCCCCGACCACTCTGTTGGAGATAGTCAGTCTCTCACGACCACTCTGTTGGAGATACTCACCTACCCATGACCACACTATTGGAGATACTCACCTACCCATGACCACTCTGTTCGAGATACTCTTGTACCCATGACCACTCTGTTGGAGGTACTCAGTCACCCACGACCACTCGTTTGGATATATTCACCTACCCACGACCACTCTGTTGGAGATACTCACCTACCCACGATCACTCTGTTGTAAATACTCACCTACCCACGACCACTCTGTTGGAGATACTGAGTCACCCACGACCACTCTGTTGGAGATTCTCACCTACCCACGACCACTCTGTTGCTGATTCTCACCTACTCACGACCACTCTCTTGGAGATACTCACCTACCCCCGCCCACTCTTTTGGAGATACTTAGTCACCCACGACCACTCTGTTGGTGATACTCACCTACTCACGACCACTCTCTTGGAGATACTCACCTACCCCCGCTCACTCTGATGGAGATACTCACCTAGCCACGACCACTCTGTTCGAGATACACACCTACCAACGACCACTCTGTTGGAGATACTCACCTACCCATGACCACTCTGTTGGTGATTTTCACCTACCCATGATTCTCTGTTGGTGATACTCACCTACCCACGACCACTCTGTTGGAGATACTCACCTACCCACGACCACTCTTTTGTAAATACTCACCTACCCACGACCACTCTGTTGCTGATACTCACCTACTCACGACCACTCTCTTGGAGATACTCACCTACCCCCGACAACTCTTTTGGAGATACTTAGTCACCCACGACCACTCTGTTGGTGATACTCACCAACTCACGACCACTCTCTTGGAGATACTCACCTACCCCCGCCCACTTTGTTGGAGATACTCACCTAGCCACGACCACTCTGTTGGTGATTTTCACCTACCCATGACCACTCTGTTGGTGATACTCACCTACTCATGACCACTCTGATGGAGATACTAACCTACCCCCTACCACTCTGTTGGAGATACTGAGTCACCCACGACCACTCTGTTGGAGATACTCACCTACCCACGACCACTCTGTTGAAGATACTCACCGACCCATGACCACACTCTTGGAGATACTGAGTCAACCATGACCACTCTGTTGGAGATACTCACCTACACTTGACCACTCTGTTGTAGATACTCACCGACCCATGACCACACTGTTGTAGATACTCACCGACCCATGACCACTCTGCTGGAGATACTTACCTACCCACGACCACTCTGTTGGAGATACTCACCTCCCCACCACCACTCTTTGGGAGATACTAAGTCACCCTAACAACTCTGTTGGAGATACTCAGTCACCCACGACCAGTCTGTTGGAGATTCACACCTACCCATGACCACTCTGTTGGAGATACTCACCTACCCACGACCACTCTGTTGGAGATTCTCACCTACCCACGAACACTCTGTTAGAGATTCACCCCTACCCACGACCACTCTGTTGGAGATTCACACCTGACTACGACCACTCTGTTGGAGATACACATCTACCCACGACCACTCTGTTGGAGATACTCACCTACCCTCGACCACTCTGTTGGAGATACTCACCTATCCACGACCACTATGTTGGAGATTCACACCCACCCACGACCACTCTGTTGGAGATACTCAGTCAACCACGACCACTCTGTTGAAGATTCTCACCTACCCACGTCCAATCTGTTGGAGATTGTCACCTACCCATGACCACTCTGTTGGTGATACTCACCTACTCACGACCAGTCTGTTGGAGATACACACCTACCCACGACCACTCTGTTGGAGATACTCACCTACTCACGACCACTCTGTTAGAGATACTCACCTACCCATGACCACTCTGTTGGAGATTCACACCTACCAATGACCACTCTGTTGGAGACACTGAGTCACCCACGACCACTCTGTTGGAGATTCTCACCTACCCACGACCACTCTGTTGGAGACACTGAGTCACCAACGACCACTCTGTTGTAGATTCTCACCTACCCACGACCACTCTGTTGGAGATACTCAGTCACCCACGACCACTCTGTTGGTGATACTCACCTTTCCAGGACCACTCTGTTGGAGGTGCTCAGTCACCCACGACCTCTCTGTTGGAGATACTCACCTATCCAAGACCACCCTGTTGGAGATACTTAGTCACCCACGACCTCTCTGTAGGAGATACACACCTACCCACGACCACTCTGTTGGAGATTCACACCTACCCATGACCAGTCTGTTGGAGATTCACACCTACCCACGACCACTCTGTTGGTGATACTCACCTACCCACGACCACTCTGTTGGAGATACTCACCTACCCATGACCACTCTGTTGGAGATACTCAGTCACCCACAACCACTCTGTTGGAGATTCTCACCTACCCATGACCACTCTGTTGGTGATACTCACCTAGTCACGACCACTCTGATGGAGACACTCACCTACCCCCAACCACTCTGTTGGAGATACTCAGTCACTCACAACCACTCTGTTGGAGTTACTCACCTACCCACGACCACTCTGTTGGAGATACTCACCTACTCACGACCACTCTGTTGGAGATACTCAGTCACCCACGACCACTCTGTGGGAGATACACACCTACCCACGACCTATCTGTTGGAAATACTCACCTACCCACAACCACTCTGATGGACATACTCAGTCTCCCACGACCTCTCTGTTGGTGATACCCACCTACGCACGACCACTCTGTTGGTGATACTCACCTACCCACGACCACTCTGTTGGAGATTCTCACCTACCCACGACCACTCTGTTGGAGATTCTCACCTACCCACGACCACTCTGTTGGAGATTCACACCTACCAATGACCACTCTGTTGGAGACACTGAGTCACCCACGACCACTCTGTTGGAGATTCTCACCTACCCACGACCACTTTGTTGGAGACACTGAGTCACCCACGACCACTCTGTTGGAGATTCTCACCTACCCATGACCACTCTGTTGGAGATACTCAGTCACCCACGACCACTCTGTTGGAGATTCTCACCTACCAATGACCACTCTGTTGGAGACACTGAGTCACCCACGACCACTCTGTTGGAGATTCTCACCTACCCATGACCACTCTGTTGGAGATACTCAGTCACCCACGACCACTCTGTTGAGGATACTCACCTTTCCACGACCACTCTGTTGGAGGTGCTCAGTCACCCACGACGTCTCTGTTGGAGATTCTCACCTACCAATGACCACTCTGTTGGAGACACTGAGTCACCCACGACCACTCTGTTGGAGATTCTCACCTACCCATGACCACTCTGTTGGAGATACTCAGTCACCCACGACCACTCTGTTGGAGATACTCACCTTTCCACGACCACTCTGTTGGAGGTGCTCAGTCACCCACGACCTCTCTGTTGGAGATACTCACCTACCCAAGACCACCATGTTGGAGATACTTAGTCACCCACTACCACTCTGTTGGAGATACTCACCTACTCATGACCACTCTGTTGGAGATACTCACCTACCCACGACCACTCTGTTGGAGATTCTCGCCTACCCACGACCAATCTGTTGGAGATACACACCTACTCACGACCACTCTGTTGGAGATTCTCACCTACCGACAACCACTCTGTAGAAGATACACACCTACCGACGACCACTCTGTTGGAGATACTCACCTAGCCACGACCAGTCTGTTGGAGATACTCAGTCACCCACGACCACTCTGTTGGAGATACTCAGTCACCCACGACCCCTCTGTTAGAGATTCACCCCTACCCACGACCACTCTGTTGGAGATACTCACCTACCCATGACCACTCTGTTGGAGATACTCAGTCATCCACGAGCACTGTGTTGGAGATACTCACCTACCCACGACCACTCTGTTGGAGATACTGAGTCACCCACGACCACTCTGTTGGAGATTCTCACCTACCCACGACCACTCTGTTGGAGATACACACCTACCCACGACCACTCTGTTGGAGATACTCACCTACTCACAACCACTCTGTTGGAGATACTCACCCAGCCACGACCAGTCTGTTGCAGATACACAACTACCCACGACCACTCTGTTGGAGATACTCACCTACCCATGACCACTCTGTTGGAGATACACACCTACCCACGACCACTCTGTTGGAGATACTCAGTCACCCATGACCACTCTGTTGGAGATACTCACCTACCCACGACCACTCTGTTGGAGATACTGAGTCACCCACGACCACTTTGTTGGAGATTCTCACCTACCCACGACCACTCTCTTGGAGATACACACCTACCCACAACCACTCTGTAGGAGATACACACCCACCCACGACCACTCTGTTGGAGATACTCAGTCACCCACGACCACTCTGTTGGAGATTCACACCTACCCACGACCACTCTGTTGGAGATTCTCACCTACCCACGACCACTTTGTTGGAGACACTGAGTCACCCACGACCACTCTGTTGGAGATTCTCACCTACCCATGACCACTCTGTTGGAGATACGCAGTCACCCACGACCACTCTGTTGGAGATACTCACCTTTCCACGACCACCCTGTTGGAGATACTTAGTCACCCACTACCACTCTGTTGGAGATACTCACCTACTCATGACCACTCTGTTGGAGATACTCACCTACCCACGACCACTCTGTTGGAGATACTCGCCTACCCAAGACCAATCTGTTGGAGATACACACCTACTCACGACCACTCTGTTGGAGATTCTCACCTACCGACAACCACTCTGTAGAAGATACACACCTACCCACGACCACTCTGTTGGAGATACTCACCTAGCCACGACCAGTCTGTTGGAGATACTCAGTCACCCACGACCACTCTGTTGGAGATACTCAGTCACCCACGACCACTCTGTTGGAGATACTTACCTACCCACGACCACTCTGTTGGAGATACACACATACCCACGACCACTCTGTTGGAGATACTCAGTCACCCATGACCACTCTGTTGGAGATTCTCACCTACCCACGACCACTCTGTGGAGATACTGAGTCACCCACGACCACTTTGTTGGAGATTCTCACCTACCCACGACCACTATGTTGGAGATACACACCTACCCACAACCACTCTGTAGGAGATACACACCCACCCACGACCACTCTGTTGGAGATACTCAGTCACCGACGACCACTCTGTTGGAGATTCACACCTACCCACGACCACGCTGTTGGAGATACTCACCTACCCACGACCACTCTGTTGGAGATTCTCACCTACCCACGACCCCTCTGTTAGAGATTCACCCCTACCCACGACCACACTGTTGGAGATACTCACCTACTCACGACCACTCTGTTAGAGATACTCACCTACCCATGACCACTCTGTTGGAGATACTCAGTCATCCACGAGCACTCTGTTGGAGATACTCACCTACACACGACCACGCTGTTGGAGATACTGAGTCACCCACGACCACTCTGTTGGAGATTCTCACCTACCCACGACCACTCCGTTGGAGATACACACCTACCCACGACCACTCTGTTGGAGATACTCACCTACTCACGACCACTCTGTTGGAGATACTCAATCATCCACAACCACTCTGTTGTGAGATACTCACCCAGCCACGACCAGTCTGTTGGAGATACACAACTACCCACAACCACTCTGTTGGAGATACTCACCTGCCCATGACCACTCTGTTGGAGATACACACCTACTCACGACCACTCTGTTGGAGATTCTCACCTAGCCACGACCAGTCTGTTGGAGATACTCAGTCACCCACGACCACTCTGTTGGAGATACTCAGTCACCCACGACCACTCTGTTGGAGATACTTACCTACCGACGACCACTCTGTTGGAGATACACACATACCCACGACCACTCTGTTGGAGATACTCAGTCACCCATGACCACTCTGTTGGAGATACTCACCTACCCACGACCACTCTGTTGGAGATACTGAGTCACCCACGACCACTTTGTTGGAGATTCTCACCTACCCACGACCACTCTGTTGGAGATACACACCTACCCACAACCACTCTGTAGGAGATACACACCCACCCACGACCACTCTGTTGGAGATACTCAGTCACCCACGACCACTCTGTTGGAGATTCACACCTACCCACGACCACTCTGTTGGAGATACTCACCTACCCACGACCACTCTGTTGCAGATTCTCACCTACCCACGACCCCTCTGTTAGAGATTCACCCCTATCCACGACCACTCTGTTGGAGATACTCACCTACTCACGACCAGACTGTTGGAGATACACACCTACCCACGACCATTCTGTTGGAGATACTCACCTACTCACGACCACTCTGTTGGAGATTCACACCTACCAATGACCACTCTGTTGGAGACACTGAGTCACCCACGACCACTCTGTTGGAGATTCTCACCTACCCACGACCACTCTGTTGGAGACACTGAGTCACCAACGACCACTCTGTTGGAGATTCTCACCTACCCACGACCACTCTGTTGGAGATACTCAGTCACCCACGACCACTCTGTTGGTGATACTCACCTTTCCACGACCACTCTGTTGGAGGTGCTCAGTCACCCACGACCTCTCTGTTGGAGATACTCACCTATCCAAGACCACCCTGTTGGAGATACTTAGTCACCCACTACCACTCTGTTGGAGATTCTCACCTACCCATGACCACTCTGTTGGAGACACTGAGTCACCAACGACCACTCTGTTGTAGATTCTCACCTACCCACGACCACTCTGTTGGAGATACTCAGTCACCCACGACCACTCTGTTGGTGATACTCACCTTTCCACGACCACTCTGTTGGAGGTGCTCAGTCACCCACGACCTCTCTGTTGGAGATACTCACCTATCCAAGACCACCCTGTTGGAGATACTTAGTCACCCACTACCACTCTGTTGGAGATTCTCACCTACCCACGACCACTCTGTTGGAGACACTGAGTCACCAACGACCACTCTGTTGGAGATTCTCACCTACCCACGACCACTCTGTTGGAGATACTCAGTCACCCACGACCACTCTGTTGGTGATACTCACCTTTCCACGACCACTCTGTTGGAGGTGCTCAGTCACCCACGACCTCTCTGTTGGAGATACTCACCTATCCAAGACCACCCTGTTGGAGATACTTAGTCACCCACTACCACTCTGTTGGAGATTCTCACCTACCCATGACCACTCTGTTGGAGATTCACACCTACCCATGACCAGTCTGTTGGAGATTCACACCTACCCATGACCAGTCTGTTGGAGATTCACACCTACCCACGACCACTCTGTTGGTGATACTCACCAACCCACGACCACTCTGTTGGAGATACTCACCTACCCACGACCACTCTGTTGGAGATACTCACCTACCCATGACCACTCTGTTGGTGATACTCACCTAGTCACGACCACTCAGATGGAGATACTCACCTACCCACGACCATTCTGTTGGAGATACTCACCAACCCATGACAACTCTGTTGGAGATACTCAGTCACCCACAACCACTCTGTTGGAGATTCTCACCTACCCATGACCACTCTGTTGGTGATACTCACCTACCCCCAACCACTCTGTTGGAGATACTCAGTCACTCACAACCACTCTGTTGGAGTTACTCACCTACCCACGACCACTCTGTTGGAGATACTCACCTACTCACGACCACTCTGTTGGAGATACTCAGTCACCCACGACCACTCTGTGGGAGATACTTACCTACCCACGACCTATCTGTTGGAAATACTCACCTACCCACAACCACTCTGATGGACATACTCAGTCTCCCACGACCTCTCTGTTGGTGATACCCACCTACGCACGACCACTCTGTTGGTGATACTCACCTACCAACGACCACTCTGTTGGAGATTCACACCTACCCACGACCACTCTGTTGGAGATTCTCACCTACCCACGACCACTCTGTTGGAGATTCTCACCTACCCACGACCACTCTGTTGGAGATCCACACCTACCAATGACCACTTTGTTGGAGACACTGAGTCACCCACGACCACTCTGTTGGAGATTCTCACCTACCCACGACCACTCTGTTGGAGATTCTCACCTACCCACGACCACTCTGTTGGAGATCCACACCTACCAATGACCACTTTGTTGGAGACACTGAGTCACCCACGACCACTCTGTTGGAGATTCTCACCTACCCATGACCACTCTGTTGGAGATTCTCACCTACCAATGACCACTCTGTTGGAGACACTGAGTCACCCACGACCACTCTGTTGGAGATTCTCACCTACCCACGACCACTTTGTTGGAGACACTGAGTCACTCACGACCACTCTGTTGGAGATTCTCACCTACCCATGACCACTCTGTTGGAGATACGCAGTCACCCACGACCACTCTGTTGGAGATACTCACCTTTCCACGACCACTCTGTTGGAGGTGCTCAGTCACCCACGACCTCTCTGTTGGAGATACTCACCTACCCAAGACCACCCTGTTGGAGATACTTAGTCACCCACTACCACTCTGTTGGAGATACTCACCTACTCACGACCACTCTGTTGGAGATACTCACCTACCCACGACCACTCTGTTGGAGATACTCACCTACCCACGACCACTCTGTTGGAGATACTCGCCTACCCACGACCAATCTGTTGGAGATACACACCTACTCACGACCACTCTGTTGGAGATTCTCACCTACCGACAACCACTCTGTAGAAGATACACACCTACCCACGACCACTCTGTTGGAGATACTCACCTAGCCACGACCAGTCTGTTGGAGATACTCAGTCACCCACGACCACTCTGTTGGAGATACTCACCTACCCATGACCACTCTGTTGGAGATACACACCTACCCACGACCACTCTGTTGGAGATACTCAGTCACCCATGACCACTCTGTTGGAGATACTCACCTACCCACGACCACTCTGTTGGAGATACTGAATCACCCACGACCACTTTGTTGGAGATTCTCACCTACCCACGACCACTCTGTTGGAGATACACACCTACCCACAACCACTCTGTAGGAGATACACACCCACCCACGACCACTCTGTTGGAGATACTCAGTCACCCACGACCACTCTGTTGGAGATTCACACCTACCCACGACCACTCTGTTGGAGATTCTCACCTACCCACGACCACTTTGTTGGAGACACTGAGTCACCCACGACCACTCTGTTGGAGATTCTCACCTACCCATGACCACTCTGTTGGAGATACGCAGTCACCCACGACCACTCTGTTGGAGATACTCACCTTTCCACGACCACCCTGTTGGAGATACTTAGTCACCCACTACCACTCTGTTGGAGATACTCACCTACTCATGACCACTCTGTTGGAGATACTCACCTACCCACGACCACTCTGTTGGAGATACTCGCCTACCCAAGACCAATCTGTTGGAGATACACACCTACTCACGACCACTCTGTTGGAGATTCTCACCTACCGACAACCACTCTGTAGAAGATACACACCTACCCACGACCACTCTGTTGGAGATACTCACCTAGCCACGACCAGTCTGTTGGAGATACTCAGTCACCCACGACCACTCTGTTGGAGATACTCAGTCACCCACGACCACTCTGTTGGAGATACTTACCTACCCACGACCACTCTGTTGGAGATACACACATACCCACGACCACTCTGTTGGAGATACTCAGTCATGCATGACCACTCTGTTGGAGATTCTCACCTACCCACGACCACTCTGTTGGAGATACTGAGTCACCCACGACCACTTTGTTGGAGATTCTCACCTACCCACGACCACTATGTTGGAGATACACACCTACCCACAACCACTCTGTAGGAGATACACACCCACCCACGACCACTCTGTTGGAGATACTCAGTCACCGACGACCACTCTGTTGGAGATTCACACCTACCCACGACCACGCTGTTGGAGATACTCACCTACCCACGACCACTCTGTTGGAGATTCTCACCTACCCACGACCCCTCTGTTAGAGATTCACCCCTACCCACGACCACACTGTTGGAGATACTCACCTACTCACGACCACTCTGTTAGAGATACTCACCTACCCATGACCACTCTGTTGGAGATACTCAGTCATCCACGAGCACTCTGTTGGAGATACTCACCTACACACGACCACGCTGTTGGAGATACTGAGTCACCCACGACCACTCTGTTGGAGATTCTCACCTACCCACGACCACTCTGTTGGAGATACACACCTACCCACGACCACTCTGTTGGAGATACTCACCTACTCACGACCACTCTGTTGGAGATACTCAATCATCCACAACCACTCTGTTGTGAGATACTCACCCAGCCACGACCAGTCTGTTGGAGATACACAACTACCCACAACCACTCTGTTGGAGATACTCACCTGCCCATGACCACTCTGTTGGAGATACACACCTACTCACGACCACTCTGTTGGAGATTCTCACCTACCCACAACCACTCTGTAGAAGATACACACCTACCCACGACCACTCTGTTGGAGATACTCACCTAGCCACGACCAGTCTGTTGGAGATACTCAGTCACCCACGACCACTCTGTTGGAGATACTCAGTCACCCACGACCACTCTGTTGGAGATACTTCCCTACCCACGACCACTCTGTTGGAGATACACACATACCCACGACCACTCTGTTGGAGATACTCAGTCACCCATGACCACTCTGATGGAGATACTCACCTACCCACGACCACTCTGTTGGAGATACTGAGTCACCCACGACCACTTTGTTGGAGATTCTCACCTACCCACGACCACTCTGTTGGAGATACACACCTACCCACAACCACTCTGTAGGAGATACACACCCACCCACGACCACTCTGTTGGAGATACTCAGTCACCCACGACCACTCTGTTGGAGATTCACACCTACCCACGACCACTCTGTTGGAGATACTCACCTACCCACGACCACTCTGTTGGAGATTCTCACCTACCCACGACCCCTCTGTTAGAGATTCACCCCTATCCACGACCACTCTGTTGGAGATACTCACCTACTCACGACCAGACTGTTGGAGATACACACCTACCCACGACCATTCTGTTGCAGATACTCACCTACTCACGACCACTCTGTTAGAGATACTCACCTACCCATGACCACTCTGTTGGAGATTCACACCTACCAATGACCACTCTGTTGGAGACACTGAGTCACCCACGACCACTCTGTTGGAGATTCTCACCTACCCACGACCACTCTGTTGGAGACACTGAGTCACCAACGACCACTCTGTTGGAGATTCACACCTACCCACGACCACTCTGTTGGAGATACTCACCTACCCACGACCACTCTGTTGGAGATTCTCACCTACCCACGACCCCTCTGTTAGAGATTCACCCCTATCCACGACCACTCTGTTGGAGATACTCACCTACTCACGACCAGACTGTTGGAGATACACACCTACCCACGACCATTCTGTTGGAGATACTCACCTACTCACGACCACTCTGTTAGAGATACTCACCTACCAATGACCACTCTGTTGGAGACACTGAGTCACCCACGACCACTCTGTTGGAGATTCTCACCTACCCACGACCACTCTGTTGGAGACACTGAGTCACCAACGAACACTCTGTTGGAGATTCTCACCTACCCACGACCACTCTGTTGGAGATACTCAGTCACCCACGACCACTCTGTTGGTGATACTCACCTTTCCACGACCACTCTGTTGGAGGTGCTCAGTCACCCACGACCTCTCTGTTGGAGATACTCACCTATCCAAGACCACCCTGTTGGAGATACTTAGTCACCCACTACCACTCTGTTGGAGATTCTCACCTACTCATGACCACTCTGTTGGAGATTCACACCTACCCATGACCAGTCTGTTGGAGATTCACACCTACCCATGACCAGTCTGTTGGAGATTCACACCTACCCACGACCACTCTGTTGGTGATACTCACCAACCCACGACCACTCTGTTGGAGATACTCACCTACCCACGACCACTCTGTTGGAGATACTCACCTACCCATGACCACTCTGTTGGTGATACTCACCTAGTCACGACCACTCTGTTGGAGATACTCAGTCACCCACAACCACTCTGTTGGAGATTCTCACCTACCCATGACCACTCTGTTGGTGATACTCACCTAGTCACGACCACTCTGATGGAGACACTCACCTACCCCCAACCACTCTGTTGGAGATACTCAGTCACTCACAACCACTCTGTTGGAGTTACTCACCTACCCACGACCACTCTGTTGGAGATACTCACCTACTCACGACCACTCTGTTGGAGATACTCAGTCACCCACGACCACTCTGTGGGAGATACTCACCTACCCACGACCTATCTGTTGGAAATACTCACCTACCCACAACCACTCTGATGGACATACTCAGTCTCACACGACCTCTCTGTTGGTGATACCCACCTACGCACGACCACTCTGTTGGTGATACTCACCTACCAACGACCACTCTGTTGGAGATTCACACCTACCCACGACCACTCTGTTGGAGATTCTCACCTACCCACGACCACTCTGTTGGAGATTCTCACCTACCCACGACCACTCTGTTGGAGATCCACACCTACCAATGACCTCTT
Organism: Hemitrygon akajei; assembly: GCF_048418815.1. Lineage (NCBI taxonomy): Eukaryota > Metazoa > Chordata > Chondrichthyes > Myliobatiformes > Dasyatidae > Hemitrygon > Hemitrygon akajei. The sequence goes on along the minus strand of NC_133124.1, from coordinate 220,382,045 downwards.
TGTTGGAGACACTGAGTCACCCACGACCACTCTGTTGGAGATTCTCACCTACCCACGACCACTCTGTTGGAGATTCTCACCTACCCACGACCACTCTGTTGGAGATCCACACCTACCAATGACCACTTTGTTGGAGACACTGAGTCACCCACGACCACTCTGTTGGAGATTCTCACCTACCCATGACCACTCTGTTGGAGATTCTCACCTACCAATGACCACTCTGTTGGAGACACTGAGTCACCCACGACCACTCTGTTGGAGATTCTCACCTACCCACGACCACTTTGTTGGAGACACTGAGTCACTCACGACCACTCTGTTGGAGATTCTCACCTACCCATGACCACTCTGTTGGAGGTGCTCAGTCACCCACGACCTCTCTGTTGGAGATACTCACCTACCCAAGACCACCCTGTTGGAGATACTTAGTCACCCACTACCACTCTGTTGGAGATACTCACCTACTCATGACCACTCTGTTGGAGATACTCACCTACCCACGACCACTCTGTTGGAGATACTCGCCTACCCACGACCAATCTGTTGGAGATACACACCTACTCACGACCACTCTGTTGGAGATTCTCACCTACCGACAACCACTCTGTAGAAGATACACACCTACCCACGACCACTCTGTTGGAGATACTCACCTAGCCACGACCAGTCTGTTGGAGATACTCAGTCACCCACGACCACTCTGTTGGAGATACTCAGTCACCCACGACCACTCTGTTGGAGATACTTACCTACCCACGACCACTCTGTTGGAGATACACACATACCCACGACCACTCTGTTGGAGATACTCAGTCACCCATGACCACTCTGTTGGAGATTCTCACCTACCCACGACCACTCTGTTGGAGATACTGAGTCACCCACGACCACTTTGTTGGAGATTCTCACCTACCCACGACCACTATGTTGGAGATACACACCTACCCACAACCACTCTGTAGGAGATACACACCCACCCACGACCACTCTGTTGGAGATACTCAGTCACCGACGACCACTCTGTTGGAGATTCACACCTACCCACGACCACGCTGTTGGAGATACTCACCTACCCACGACCACTCTGTTGGAGATTCTCACCTACCCACGACATATCTGTTAGAGATTCACCCCTACCCACGACCACACTGTTGGAGATACTCACCTACTCACGACCACTCTGTTAGAGATACTCACCTACCCATGACCACTCTGTTGGAGATACTCAGTCATCCACGAGCACTCTGTTGGAGATACTCACCTACCCACGACCACGCTGTTGGAGATACTGAGTCACCCACGACCACTCTGTTGGAGATTCTCACCTACCCACGACCACTCTGTTGGAGATACACACCTACCCACGACCACTCTGTTGGAGATACTCACCTACTGACGACCACTCTGTTGGAGATACTCAATCATCCACAACCACTCTGTTGTGAGATACTCACCCAGCCACGACCAGTCTGTTGGAGATACACAACTACCCACAACCACTCTGTTGGAGATACTCACCTGCCCATGACCACTCTGTTGGAGATACACACCTACTCACGACCACTCTGTTGGAGATTCTCACCTACCCACAACCACTCTGTAGAAGATACACACCTACCCACGACCACTCTGTTGGAGATACTCACCTAGCCACGACCAGTCTGTTGGAGATACTCAGTCACCCACGACCACTCTGTTGGAGATACTTACCTACCCACGACCACTCTGTTGGAGATACACACATACCCACGACCACTCTGTTGGAGATACTCAGTCACCCATGACCACTCTGTTGGAGATACTCACCTACCCACGACCACTCTGTTGGAGATACTGAGTCACCCACGACCACTTTGTTGGAGATTCTCACCTACCCACGACCACTCTGTTGGAGATACACACCTACCCACAACCACTCTGTAGGAGATACACACCCACCCACGACCACTCTGTTGAAGATACTCAGTCACCCACGACCACTCTGTTGGAGATTCACACCTACCCACGACCACTCTGTTGGAGATACTCACCTACCCACGACCACTCTGTTGGAGATTCTCACCTACCCACGACCCCTCTGTTAGAGATTCACCCCTATCCACGACCACTCTGTTGGAGATACTCACCTACTCACGACCACTCTGTTAGAGATACTCACCTACCCTTGACCACTCTGTTGGAGATTCACACCTACCAATGACCACTCTGTTGGAGACACTGAGTCTCCCACGACCACTCTGTTGGAGATTTCCACCTACCCACGACCACTCTGTTGGAGACACTGAGTCACCAACGACCACTCTGTTGGAGATTCTCACCTACCCACGACCACTCTGTTGGAGATACTCAGTCACCCACGACCACTCTGTTGGTGATACTCACCTTTCCACGACCACTCTGTTGGAGGTGCTCAGTCACCCACGACCTCTCTGTTGGAGATACTCACCTATCCAAGACCACCCTGTTGGAGATACTTAGTCACCCACTACCACTCTGTTGGAGATTCTCACCTACTCATGACCACTCTGTTGGAGATTCTCACCTACCTACAACCACTCTGTAGGAGATACACACCTACCCACGACCACTCTGTTGGAGATTCACACCTACCCATGACCAGTCTGTTGGAGATTCACACCTACCCACGACCACTCTGTTGGTGATACTCACCTACCCACGACCACTCTGTTGGAGATACTCACCTACCCATGACCACTCTGTTGGTGATACTCACCTAGTCACGACCACTCTGATGGAGACACTCACCTACCCCCAACCACTCTGTTGGAGATACTCAGTCACTCACAACCACTCTGTTGGAGTTACTCACCTACCTACGACCACTCTGTTGGAGATACTCACCTACTCACGACCACTCTGTTGGAGATACTCAGTCACCCACGACCACTCTGTGGGAGATACTCACCTACCCACGACCTATCTGTTGGAAATACTTACCTACCCACAACCACTCTGATGGACATACTCAGCCTCCCACGACCTCTCTGTTGGTGATACCCACCTACGCACGACCACTCTGTTGGTGATACTCACCTACCAACGACCACTCTGTTGGAGATTCACACCTACCCACGACCACTCTGTTGGAGATTCTCACCTACCCACGACCACTCTGTTGGAGATTCTCACCTACCCACGACCACTCTGTTGGAGATTCACACCTACCAATGACCACTCGGTTGGAGACACTGAGTCACCCACGACCACTCTGTTGGAGATTCTCACCTACCCACGACCACTTTGTTGGAGACACTGAGTCACCCACGACCACTCTGTTGGAGATTCTCACCTACCCATGACCACTCTGTTGGAGATACTCAGTCACCCACGACCACTCTGTTGGAGATTCTCACCTACCAATGACCACTCTGTTGGAGACACTGAGTCACCCACGACCACTCTGTTGGAGATTCTCACCTACCCACGACCACTTTGTTGGAGACACTGAGTCACCCACGACCACTCTGTTGGAGATTCTCACCTACCCATGACCACTCTGTTGGAGATACTCAGTCACACACGACCACTCTGTTGGAGATACTCACCTTTCCACGACCACTCTGTTGGAGGTGCTCAGTCACCCACGACCTCTCTGTTGGAGATACTCACCTACCCAAGACCACCCTGTTGGAGATACTTAGTCACCCACTACCACTCTGTTGGAGATACTCACCTACTCATGACCACTCTGTTGGAGATAATCACCTACCCACGACCACTCTGTTGGAGATTCTCGCCTACCCACGACCAATCTGTTGGAGATACACACCTACTCACGACCACTCTGTTGGAGATTCTCACCTACCGACAACCACTCTGTAGAAGATACACACCTACCCACGACCACTCTGTTGGAGATACACACATACCCACGACCACTCTGTTGGAGATACTCAGTCACCCATGACCACTCTGTTGGAGATACTCACCTACCCACGACCACTCTGTTGGAGATACTGAGTCACCCACGACCACTTTGTTGGAGATTCTCACCTACCCACGACCACTATGTTGGAGATACACACCTACCCACAACCACTCTGTAGGAGATACACACCCACCCACGACCACTCTGTTGGAGATACTCAGTCACCCACGACCACTCTGTTGGAGATTCACACCTACCCACGACCACGCTGTTGGAGATACTCCCCTACCCACGACCACTCTGTTGGAGATTCTCACCTACCCACGACCCCTCTGTTAGAGATTCACCCCTACCCACGACCACTCTGTTGGAGATACTCACCTACTCACGACCACTCTGTTAGAGATACTCACCTACCCATGACCACTCTGTTGGAGATACTCAGTCATCCAAGAGCACTCTGTTGGAGATACTCACCTACCCACGACCACTCTGTTGGAGATACTGAGTCACCCACAACCACTCTGTTGGAGATTCTCACCTACCCACGACCACTCTGTTGGAGATACACACCTACCCACAACCACTCTGTAGGAGATACACACCCACCCACGACCACTCTGTTGAAGATACTCAGTCACCCACGACCACTCTGTTGGAGATTCACACCTACCCACGACCACTCTGTTGGAGATACTCACCTACCCACGACCACTCTGTTGGAGATTCTCACCTACCCACGACCCCTCTGTTAGAGATTCACCCCTATCCACGACCACTCTGTTGGAGATACTCACCTACTCACGACCACTCTGTTAGAGATACTCACCTACCCTTGACCACTCTGTTGGAGATTCACACCTACCAATGACCACTCTGTTGGAGACACTGAGTCACCCACGACCACTCTGTTGGAGATTTCCACCTACCCACGACCACTCTGTTGGAGACACTGAGTCACCAACGACCACTCTGTTGGAGATTCTCACCTACCCACGACCACTCTGTTGGAGATACTCAGTCACCCACGACCACTCTGTTGGTGATACTCACCTTTCCACGACCACTCTGTTGGAGGTGCTCAGTCACCCACGACCTCTCTGTTGGAGATACTCACCTATCCAAGACCACCCTGTTGGAGATACTTAGTCACCCACTACCACTCTGTTGGAGATTCTCACCTACTCATGACCACTCTGTTGGAGATTCTCACCTACCTACAACCACTCTGTAGGAGATACACACCTACCCACGACCACTCTGTTGGAGATTCACACCTACCCATGACCAGTCTGTTGGAGATTCACACCTACCCACGACCACTCTGTTGGTGATACTCACCTACCCACGACCACTCTGTTGGAGATACTCACCTACCCATGACCACTCTGTTGGTGATACTCACCTAGTCACGACCACTCTGATGGAGACACTCACCTACCCCCAACCACTCTGTTGGAGATACTCAGTCACTCACAACCACTCTGTTGGAGTTACTCACCTACCTACGACCACTCTGTTGGAGATACTCACCTACTCACGACCACTCTGTTGGAGATACTCAGTCACCCACGACCACTCTGTGGGAGATACTCACCTACCCACGACCTATCTGTTGGAAATACTTACCTACCCACAACCACTCTGATGGACATACTCAGCCTCCCACGACCTCTCTGTTGGTGATACCCACGTACGCACGACCACTCTGTTGGTGATACTCACCTACCAACGACCACTCTGTTGGAGATTCACACCTACCCACGACCACTCTGTTGGAGATTCTCACCTACCCACGACCATTCTGTTGGAGATTCTCACCTACCCACGACCACTCTGTTGGAGTTTCACACCTACCAATGACCACTCGGTTGGAGACACTGAGTCACCCACGACCACTCTGTTGGAGATTCTCACCTACCCACGACCACTTTGTTGGAGACACTGAGTCACCCACGACCACTCTGTTGGAGATTCTCACCTACCCATGACCACTCTGTTGGAGATACTCAGTCACCCACGACCACTCTGTTGGAGATTCTCACCTACCAATGACCACTCTGTTGGAGACACTGAGTCACCCACGACCACTCTGTTGGAGATTCTCACCTACCCACGACCACTTTGTTGGAGACACTGAGTCACCCACGACCACTCTGTTGGAGATTCTCACCTACCCATGACCACTCTGTTGGAGATACTCAGTCACACACGACCACTCTGTTGGAGATACTCACCTTTCCACGACCACTCTGTTGGAGGTGCTCAGTCACCCACGACCTCTCTGTTGGAGATACTCACCTACCCAAGACCACCCTGTTGGAGATACTTAGTCACCCACTACCACTCTGTTGGAGATACTCACCTACTCATGACCACTCTGTTGGAGATAATCACCTACCCACGACCACTCTGTTGGAGATTCTCGCCTACCCACGACCAATCTGTTGGAGATACACACCTACTCACGACCACTCTGTTGGAGATTCTCACCTACCGACAACCACTCTGTAGAAGATACACACCTACCCACGACCACTCTGTTGGAGATACACACATACCCACGACCACTCTGTTGGAGATACTCAGTCACCCATGACCACTCTGTTGGAGATACTCACCTACCCACGACCACTCTGTTGGAGATACTGAGTCACCCACGACCACTTTGTTGGAGATTCTCACCTACCCACGACCACTATGTTGGAGATACACACCTACCCACAACCACTCTGTAGGAGATACACACCCACCCACGACCACTCTGTTGGAGATACTCAGTCACCCACGACCACTCTGTTGGAGATTCACACCTACCCACGACCACGCTGTTGGAGATACTCCCCTACCCACGACCACTCTGTTGGAGATTCTCACCTACCCACGACCCCTCTGTTAGAGATTCACCCCTACCCACGACCACTCTGTTGGAGATACTCACCTACTCACGACCACTCTGTTAGAGATACTCACCTACCCATGACCACTCTGTTGGAGATACTCAGTCATCCAAGAGCACTCTGTTGGAGATACTCACCTACCCACGACCACTCTGTTGGAGATACTGAGTCACCCACGACCACTCTGTTGGAGATTCTCACCTACCCACGACCACTCTGTTGGAGATACACACCTACCCACGACCACTCTGTTGGAGATACTCACCTACCCACGACCACTCTGTTGGAGATACTCAGTCATCCACAACCACTCTGTTGTGAGATACTCACCCAGCCACGACCAGTCTGTTGGAGATACACAACTACCCATGACCACTCTGTTGGAGATACTCACCTACCCATGACCACTCTGTTGGAGATACACACCTACTCACGACCACTCTGTTGGAGATTCTCACCTACCCACAACCACTCTGTAGAAGATACACACCTACCCACGACCACTCTGTTGGAGATACTCACCTAGCCACGACCACTCTGTTGGAGATACACACATACCCACGACCACTCTGTTGGAGATACTCAGTCACCCATGACCACTCTGTTGGAGATACTCACCTACCCACGACCACTCTGTTGGAGATACTGAGTCACCCACGACCACTCTGTTGGAGATACTCAGTCACCCATGACCACTCTGTTGGAGATACTCACCTACCCACGACCACTCTGTTGGAGATACTGAGTCACCCACGACCACTTTGTTGGAGATTCTCACCTACCCACGACCACTCTGTTGGAGATACACACCTACCCACAACCACTCTGTAGGAGATACACACCCACCCACGACCACTCTGTTGGAGATACTCAGTCACCCACGACCACTCTGTTGGAGATTCTCACCTACCCACGACCCCTCTGTTAGAGATTCACCCCTATCCACGACCACTCTGTTGGAGATACTCACCTACCCATGACCACTCTGTTGGAGATACTCAGTCATCCACGAGCACTCTGTTGGAGATTCTCACCTACCCACGACCACTCTGTTGGAGATACTGAGTCACCCACGACCACTCTGTTGGAGATTCTCACCTACTCACGACTACTCTGTTAGAGATACTCACCTACCCATGACCACTCTGTTGGAGATACTCAATCATCCACGAGCACTCTGTTGGAGATACTCACCTACCCACGACCACTCTGTTGGAGATACTGAGTCACCCACGACCACTCTGTTGGAGATTCTCACCTACCCACGACCACTCTGTTGGAGATAGACACCTACCCACGACCACTCTGTTGGAGATACTCACCTACCCACGACCACTCTGCTGGAGATACTTACCTACCCACGACCACTCTGTTGGAGATACACACATACCCACGACCTCTCTGTTGGAGATACTCAGTCACCCATGACCACTCTGTTGGAGATTCTCACCTACCCACGACCACTCTGTTGGAGATACTGAGTCACCCACGACCACTTTGTTGGAGATTCTCACCTACCCACGACCACTATGTTGGAGATACACACCTACCCACAACCACTCTGTAGGAGATACACACCCACCCACGACCACTCTGTTGGAGATACTCAGTCACCGACGAACACTCTGTTGGAGATTCACACCTACCCACGACCACGCTGTTGGAGATACTCACCTACCCACGACCACTCTGTTGGAGATTCTCACCTACCCACGACCCCTCTGTTAGAGATTCACCCCTACCCACGACCACACTGTTGGAGATACTCACCTACTCACGACCACTCTGTTAGAGATACTCACCTACCCATGACCACTCTGTTGGAGATACTCAGTCATCCACGAGCACTCTGTTGGAGATACTCACCTACCCACGACCACTCTGTTGGAGATACTGAGTCACCCACGACCACTCTGTTGGAGATTCTCACCTACCCACGACCACTCTGTTGGAGATACTCACCTACTCACGACCACTCTGTTGGAGATACTCAATCATCCACAACCACTCTGTTGTGAGATACTCACCCAGCCACGACCAGTCTGTTGGAGATACACAACTACCCACAACCACTCTGTTGGAGATACTCACCTGCCCATGACCACTCTGTTGGAGATTCTCACCTACCCACAACCACTCTGTAGAAGATACACACCTACCCACGACCACTCTGTTGGAGATACTCACCTAGCCACGACCAGTCTGTTGGAGATACTCAGTCACCCACGACCACTCTGTTGGAGATACTCAGTCACCCACGACCACTCTGTTGGAGATACTTACCTACCCACGACCACTCTGTTGGAGATACACACATACCCACGACCACTCTGTTGGAGATACTCAGTCACCCATGACCACTCTGTTGGAGATACTCACCTACCCACGACCACTCTGTTGGAGATACTGAGTCACCCACGACCACTTTGTTGGAGATTCTCACCTACCCACGACCACTCTGTTGGAGATACACACCTACCCACAACCACTCTGTAGGAGATACACACCCACCCACGACCACTCTGTTGGAGATACTCAGTCACCCACGACCACTCTGTTGGAGATTCACACCTACCCACGACCACTCTGTTGGAGATACTCACCTACCCACGACCACTCTGTTGGAGATTCTCACCTACCCACGACCCCTCTGTTAGAGATTCACCCCAATCCACGACCACTCTGTTGGAGATACTCACCTACTCACGACCACTCTGTTAGAGATACTCACCTACCCTTGACCACTCTGTTGGAGATTCACACCTACCAATGACCACTCTGTTGGAGACACTGAGTCACCCACGACCACTCTGTTGGAGATTTCCACCTACCCACGACCACTCTGTTGGAGACACTGAGTCACCAACGACCACTCTGTTGGAGATTCTCACCTACCCACGACCACTCTGTTGGAGATACTCAGTCACCCACGACCACTCTGTTGGAGATACACACCTACTCACGACCACTCTGTTGGAGATTCTCACCTACCCACAACCACTCTGTAGAAGATACACACCTACCCACGACCACTCTGTTGGAGATACTCACCTAGCCACGACCAGTCTGTTGGAGATACTCAGTCACCCACGGCCACTCTGTTGGAGATACTCAGTCACCCACGACCACTCTGTTGGAGATACTTACCTACCCATGACCACTCTGTTGGAGATACACACATACCCACGACCACTCTGTTGGAGATACTCAGTCACCCATGACCACTCTGTTGGAGATACTCACCTACCCACGACCACGCTGTTGGAGATACTCACCTACCCACGACCACTCTGTTGGAGATTCTCACCTACCCACGACCCCTCTGTTAGAGATTCACCCCTACCCACGACCACACTGTTGGAGATACTCACCTACCCACGACCACTCTGTTGGAGATACTGAGTCACCCACGACCACTCTGTTGGAGATTCTCACCTACTCACGACTACTCTGTTAGAGATACTCACCTACCCATGACCACTCTGTTGGAGATACTCAATCATCCACGACCACTCTGTTGGAGATTCTCACCTACCCACGACCACTCTGTTGGAGATAGACACCTACCCACGACCACTCTGTTGGAGATACTCACCTACCCACGACCACTCTGTTGGAGATACTTACCTACCCACGACCACTCTGTTGGAGATAGACACCTACCCACGACCACTCTGTTGGAGATACTCACCTACCCACGACCACTCTGTTGGAGATTCTCACCTACTCACGACTACTCTGTTGGAGATACTCACCTACCCACGACCACTCTGTTGGAGATACTGAGTCACCCACGACCACTCTGTTGGAGATTCTCACCTACCCACGACCACTCTGTTGGAGATAGACACCTACCCACGACCACTCTGTTGGAGATACTCACCTACCCACGACCACTCTGTTGGAGATACTTACCTACCCACGACCACTCTGTTGGAGATACACACATACCCACGACCACTCTGTTGGAGATACTCAGTCACCCATGACCACTCTGTTGGAGATTCTCACCTACCCACGACCACTCTGTTGGAGATACTGAGTTACCCACGACCACTTTGTTGGAGATTCTCACCTACCCACGACCACTATTTTGGAGATACACACCTACCCACAACCACTCTGTAGGAGATACACACCCACCCACGACCACTCTGTTGGAGATACTCAGTCACCGACGACCACTCTGTTGGAGATTCACACCTACCCACGACCACGCTGTTGGAGATACTCACCTACCCACGACCACTCTGTTGGAGATTCTCACCTACCCACGACCCCTCTGTTAGAGATTCACCCCTACCCACGACCACACTGTTGGAGATACTCACCTACTCACGACCACTCTGTTAGAGATACTCACCTACCCATGACCACTCTGTTGGAGATACTCAGTCATCCACGAGCACTCTGTTGGAGATACTCACCTACCCACGACCACTCTTTTGGAGATACTGAGTCACCCACGACCACTCTGTTGGAGATTCTCACCTACCCACGACCACTCTGTTGGAGATACACACCTACCCACGACCACTCTGTTGGAGATACTCACCTACTCACGACCACTCTGTTGGAGATACTCAATCATCCACAACCACTCTGTTGTGAGATACTCACCCAGCCACGACCAGTCTGTTGGAGATACACAACTACCCACAACCACTCTGTTGGAGATACTCACCTGCCCATGACCACTCTGTTGGAGATACACACCTACTCACGACCACTCTGTTGGAGATTCTCACCTACCCACAACCACTCTGTAGAAGATACACACCTACCCACGACCACTCTGTTGGAGATACTCACCTAGCCATGACCAGTCTGTTGGAGATACTCAGTCACCCACGACCACTCTGTTGGAGATACTTACCTACCCACGACCACTCTGTTGGAGATACACACATACCCACGACCACTCTGTTGGAGATACTCAGTCACCCATGACCACTCTGTTGGAGATACTCACCTACCCACGACCACTCTGTTGGAGATACTGAGTCACCCACGACCACTTTGTTGGAGATTCTCACCTACCCACGACCACTCTGTTGGAGATACACACCTACCCACAACCACTCTGTAGGAGATACACACCCACCCACGACCACTCTGTTGGAGATACTCAGTCACCCACGACCACTCTGTTGTAGATTCTCACCTACCCACGACCACTCTGTTGGAGATACTCACCTACCCACGACCACTCTGTTGGAGATTCTCACCTACCCACGACCCCTCTGTTAGAGATTCACCCCTATCCACGACCACTCTGTTGGAGATACTCACCTACTCACGACCACTCTGTTAGAGATACTCACCTACCAATGACCACTCTGTTGGAGACACTGAGTCACCCACGACCACTCTGTTGGAGATTTCCACCTACCCACGACCACTCTGTTGGAGACACTGAGTCACCAACGACCACTCTGTTGGAGATTCTCACCTACCCATGACCACTCTGTTGGAGATACTCAGTCACCCACGACCACTCTGTTGGTGATACTCACCTTTCCACGACCACTCTGTTGGAGGTGCTCAGTCACCCACGACCTCTCTGTTGGAGATACTCACCTATCCAAGACCACCCTGTTGGAGATACTTAGTCACCCACTACCACTCTGTTGGAGATTCTCACCTACTCATGACCACTCTGTTGGAGATTCTCACCTACCTACAACCACTCTGTAGGAGATACACACCTACCCACGACCACTCTGTTGGAGATTCACACCTACCCATGACCAGTCTGTTGGAGATTCACACCTACCCACGACCACTCTGTTGGTGATACTCACCTACCCACGACCACTCTGTTGGAGATACTCACCTACCCACGACCACTCTGTTGGAGATACTCAGTCACCCACAACCACTCTGTTGGAGATTCTCACCTACCCATGACCACTCTGTTGGTGATACTCACCTAGTCACGACCACTCTGATGGAGACACTCACCTACCCCCAACCACTCTGTTGGAGATACTCAGTCACTCACAACCACTCTGTTGGAGTTACTCACCTACCTACGACCACTCTGTTGGAGATACTCACCAACTCACGACCACTCTGTTGGAGATACTCAGTCACCCACGACCACTCTGTGGGAGATACTCACCTACCCACGACTTATCTGTTGGAAATACTTACCTACCCACAACCACTCTGATGGAATACTCAGCCTCCCACGACCTCTCTGTTGTTGATACCCACCTACGCACGACCACTCTGTTGGTGATACTCACCTACCAACGACCACTCTGTTGGAGATTCACACCTACCCACGACCACTCTGTTGGAGATTCTCACCTACCCACGACCACTCTGTTGGAGATTCACACCTACCAATGACCACTCGGTTGGAGACACTGAGTCACCCACGACCACTCTGTTGGAGATTCTCACCTACCCACGACCACTTTGTTGGAGACACTGAGTCACCCACGACCACTCTGTTGGAGATTCTCACCTACCCATGACCACTCTGTTGGAGATACTCAGTCACCCACGACCACTCTGTTGGAGATTCTCACCTACCAATGACCACTCTGTTGGAGACACTGAGTCACCCACGACCACTCTGTTGGAGATTCTCACCTACCCACGACCACTTCGTTGGAGACACTGAGTCACCCACGACCACTCTGTTGGAGATTCTCACCTACCCATGACCACTCTGTTGGAGATACTCAGTCACACACGACCACTCTGTTGGAGATACTCACCTTTCCACGACCACTCTGTTGGAGGTGCTCAGTCACCCACGACCTCTCCGTTGGAGATACTCACCTACCCAAGACCACCCTGTTGGAGATACTTAGTCACCCACTACCACTCTGTTGGAGATACTCACCTACTCATGACCACTCTGTTGGAGATACACACCTACCCACGACCACTCTGTTGGAGATACTCACCTACTCACGACCACTCTGTTGGAGATACTCAATCATCCACAACCACTCTGTTGTGAGATACTCACCCCGCCACGACCAGTCTGTTGGAGATACACAACTACCCACAACCACTCTGTTGGAGATACTCACCTGCCCATGACCACTCTGTTGGAGATACACACCTACTCACGACCACTCTGTTGGAGATTCTTACCTACCCACAACCACTCTGTAGAAGATACACACCTACCCACGACCACTCTGTTGGAGATACTCACCTAGCCACGACCAGTCTGTTGGAGATACTCAGTCACCCACGACCACTCTGTTGGAGATACTCAGTCACCCACGACCACTCTGTTGGAGATACTTACCTACCCACGACCACTCTGTTGGAGATACACACATACCCACGACCACTCTGTTGGAGATACTCAGTCACCCATGACCACTCTGTTGGAGATACTCACCTACCCACGACCACTCTGTTGGAGATACTGAGTCACCCACGACCACTTTGTTGGAGATTCTCACCTACCCACGACCACTCTGTTGGAGATACACACCTACCCACAACCACTCTGTAGGAGATACACACCCACCCACGACCACTCTGTTGGAGATACTCAGTCACCCACGACCACTCTGTTGGAGATTCACACCTACCCACGACCACTCTGTTGGAGATACTCACCTACCCACGACCACTCTGTTGGAGATTCTCACCTACCCACGACCCCTCTGTTAGAGATTCACCCCTATCCACGACCACTCTGTTGGAGATACTCACCTACTCACGACCACTCTGTTAGAGATACTCACCTACCCTTGACCACTCTGTTGGAGATTCACACCTACCAATGACCACTCTGTTGGAGACACTGAGTCACCCACGACCACTCTGTTGGAGATTTCCACCTACCCACGACCACTCTGTTGGAGACACTGAGTCACCCACGACCTCTCTGTTGGAGATACTCACCTATCCAAGACCACCCTGTTGGAGATACTTAGTCACCCACTACCACTCTGTTGGAGATTCTCACCTACTCATGACCACTCTGTTGGAGATTCTCACCTACCTACAACCACTCTGTAGTAGATACACACCTACCCACGACCACTCTGTTGGAGATTCACACCTACCCATGACCAGTCTGTTGGAGATTCACACCTACCCACGACCACTCTGTTGGTGATACTCACCTACCCACGACCACTCTGTTGGAGATACTCACCTACCCACGACCACTCTGTTGGAGATACTCAGTCACCCACAACCACTCTGTTGGAGATTCTCACCTACCCATGACCACTCTGTTGGTGATACTCACCTAGTCACGACCACTCTGATGGAGACACTCACCTACCCCCAACCACTCTGTTGGAGATACTCAGTCACTCACAACCACTCTGTTGGAGTTACTCACCTACCTACGACCACTCTGTTGGAGATACTCACCTACTCACGACCACGCTGTTGGAGATACTCAGTCACCCACGACCACTCTGTGGGAGATACTCACCTACCCACGACTTATCTGTTGGAAATACTTACCTACCCACAACCACTCTGATGGACATACTCAGCCTCCCACAACCTCTCTGTTGTTGATACCCACCTACGCACGACCACTCTGTTGGTGATACTCACCTACCAACGACCACTCTGTTGGAGATTCACACCTACCCACGACCACTCTGTTGGAGATTCTCACCTACCCACGACCACTCTGTTGGAGATTCTCACCTACCCACGACCATTCTGTTGGAGATTCACACCTACCAATGACCACTCGGTTGGAGACACTGAGTCACCCACGACCACTCTGTTGGAGATTCTCACCTACCCACGACCACTTTGTTGGAGACACTGAGTCACCCACGACCACTCTGTTGGAGATTCTCACCTACCCATGACCACTCTGTTGGAGATACTCAGTCACCCACGACCACTCTGTTGGAGATTCTCACCTACCAATGACCACTCTGTTGGAGACACTGAGTCACCCACGACCACTCTGTTGGAGATTCTCACCTACCCACGACCACTTTGTTGGAGACACTGAGTCACCCACGACCACTCTGTTGGAGATTCACACCTACCCACGACCACTCTGTTGGTGATACTCACCTACCCACGACCACTCTGTTGGAGATACTCACCTACCCACGACCACTCTGTTGGAGATACTCAGTCACCCACAACCACTCTGTTGGAGATTCTCACCTACCCATGACCACTCTGTTGGTGATACTCACCTAGTCACGACCACTCTGATGGAGACACTCACCTACCCCCAACCACTCTGTTGGAGATACTCAGTCACTCACAACCACTCTGTTGGAGTTACTCACCTACCTACGACCACTCTGTTGGAGATACTCACCTACTCACGACCACGCTGTTGGAGATACTCAGTCACCCACGACCACTCTGTGGGAGATACTCACCTACCCACGACTTATCTGTTGGAAATACTTACCTACCCACAACCACTCTGATGGACATACTCAGCCTCCCACGACCTCTCTGTTGTTGATACCCACCTACGCACGACCACTCTGTTGGTGATACTCACCTACCAACGACCACTCTGTTGGAGATTCACACCTACCCACGACCACTCTGTTGGAGATTCTCACCTACCCACGACCACTCTGTTGGAGATTCTCACCTACCCACGACCATTCTGTTGGAGATTCACACCTACCAATGACCACTCGGTTGGAGACACTGAGTCACCCACGACCACTCTGTTGGAGATTCTCACCTACCCACGACCACTTTGTTGGAGACACTGAGTCACCCACGACCACTCTGTTGGAGATTCTCACCTACCCATGACCAGTCTGTTGGAGATACTCAGTCACCCACGACCACTCTGTTGGAGATTCTCACCTACCAATGACCACTCTGTTGGAGACACTGAGTCACCCACGACCACTCTGTTGGAGATTCTCACCTACCCACGACCACTTTGTTGGAGACACTGAGTCACCCACGACCACTCTGTTGGAGATTCTCACCTACCCATGACCACTCTGTTGGAGATACTCAGTCACCCACGACCACTCTGTTGGAGATTCTCACCTACCAATGACCACTCTGTTGGAGACACTGAGTCACCCACGACCACTCTGTTGGAGATACTCACCTTTCCACGACCACTCTGTTGGAGGTGCTCAGTCACCCACGACCTCTCCGTTGGAGATACTCACCTACCCAAGACCACCCTGTTGGAGATACTTAGTCACCCACTACCACTCTGTTGGAGATACTCACCTACTCATGACCAATCTGTTGGAGATAATCACCTACCCACGACCACTCTGTTGGAGATTCTCGCCTACCCACGACCAATCTGTTGGAGATACACACCTACTCACGACCACTCTGTTGGAGATTCTCACCTACCGACAACCACTCTGTAGAAGATACACACCTACCCACGACCACTCTGTTGGAGATACTCACCTAGCCACGACCAGTCTGTTGGAGATACTCAGTCACCCACGACCACTCTGTTGGAGATACTCAGTCACCCACGACCACTCTGTTGGAGATACTTACCTACCCACGACCACTCTGTTGGAGATACACACATACCCACGACCACTCTGTTGGAGATACTCAGTCACCCATGACCACTCTGTTGGAGATACTCACCTACCCACGACCACTCTGTTGGAGATACTGAGTCACCCACGACCACTTTGTTGGAGATTCTCACCTACCCACGACCACTATGTTGGAGATACACACCTACCCACAACCACTCTGTAGGAGATACACACCCACCCACGACCACTCTGTTGGAGATACTCAGTCACCCACGACCACTCTGTTGGAGATTCACACCTACCCACGACCACGCTGTTGGAGATACTCCCCTACCCACGACCACTCTGTTGGAGATACTGAGTCACCCACGACCACTCTGTTGGAGATTCTCACCTACCCACGACCACTCTGTTGGAGATACACACCTACCCACGACCACTCTGTTGGAGATACTCACCTACCCACGACCACTCTGTTGGAGATACTCAGTCATCCACAACCACTCTGTTGTGAGATACTCACCCAGCCACGACCAGTCTGTTGGAGATACACAACTACCCACGACCACTCTGTTGGAGTTACTCACCTACCCATGACGACTCTGTTGGAGATACACACCTACTCACGACCACTCTGTTGGAGATTCTCACCTACCCACAACCACTCTGTAGAAGATACACACCTACCCACGACCACTCTGTTGGAGATACACACATACACACGACCACTCTGTTGGAGATACTCAGTCACCCATGACCACTCTGTTGGAGATACACACCTACCCACGACCACTCTGTTGGAGATACTGAGTCACCCACGACCACTTTGTTGGAGATTCTCACCTACCCACGACCACTCTGTTGGAGATACACACCTACCCACAACCACTCTGTAGGAGATACACACCCACCCACGACCACTCTGTTGGAGATACTCAGTCACCCACGACCACTCTGTTGGAGATTCTCACCTACCCACGACCCCTCTGTTAGAGATTCACCCCTATCTACGACCACTCTGTTGGAGATACTCACCTACCCATGACCACTCTGTTGGAGATACTCAGTCATCCACGAGCACTCTGTTGGAGATACTCACCTACCCACGACCACTCTGTTGGAGATACTGAGTCACCCACGACCACTCTGTTGGAGATTCTCACCTACTCACGACTACTCTGTTAGAGATACTCACCTACCCATGACCACTCTGTTGGAGATACTCAATCATCCACGAGCACTCTGTTGGAGATACTCACCTACCCACGACCACTCTGTTGGAGATACTGAGTCACCCACGACCACTCTGTTGGAGATTCTCACCTACCCACGACCACTCTGTTGGAGATAGACACCTACCCACGACCACTCTGTTGGAGATACTCACCTACCCACGACCACTCTGTTGGAGATACTCAGTCATCCACAACCACTCTGTTGTGAGATACTCACCCATCCACGACCAGTCTGTTGGAGATACACAACTAACCACGACCACTCTGTTGGAGATACTCACCTACCCATGACCACTCTGTTGGACCTACACACCTACCCGCGACCACTCTGTTGGAGATTCTCACCTACCCACGACCACTCTGTTGGAGATACTCACCTACCCACGACCACTCTGTTGGAGATTCTCACCTACCCATGACCACTCTGTTGGAGATACTCAGTCCCCCACGACCACTCTGTTAGAGATACTCACCTACCCATGACCACTCTGTTGGAGATACTGAGTCACCCACGACCACTCTGTTGGAGATACTCAGTCATTCACGAGCACTCTGTTGGAGATACTCACCTACCCACGACCACTCTGTTGGAGATACTGAGTCACCCACGACCACTCTGTTGGAGATTCTCACCTACCCACGACCACTCTGTTGGAGATACACACCTACCCACGACCACTCTGTTGGAGATACTCACCTACCCACGACCACTCTGTTGGAGATACTCAGTCATCCACAACCACTCTGTTGTGAGATACTGACCCAGCCACGACCAGTCTGTTGGAGATACACAACTACCCACGACCACTCTGTTGGAGATACTCACCTACCCATGACCACTCTGTTGGAGATACACACCTACTCACGACAACTCTGTTGGAGATTCTCACCTACCCACAACCACTCTGTAGAAGATACACACCTACCCACGACCACTCTGTTGGAGATACTCACCTAGCCACGACCAGTCTGTTGGAGATACTCAGTCACCCACGGCCACTCTGTTGGAGATACTCAGTCACCCACGACCACTCTGTTGGAGATACTTACCTACCGACGACCACTCTGTTGGAGATACACACATACCCACGACCACTCTGTTGGAGATACTCAGTCACCCATGACCACTCTGTTGGAGATACTCACCTACCCACGACCACTCTGTTGGAGATACTGAGTCACCCACGACCACTTTGTTGGAGATTCTCACCTACCCACGACCACTCTGTTGGAGATACACACCTACCCACAACCACTCTGTAGGAGATACACACCCACCCACGACCACTCTGTTGGAGATACTCAGTCACCCACGACCACTCTGTTGGAGATTCACACCTACCCACGACCACTCTGTTGGAGATACTCACCTACCCACGACCACTCTGTTAGAGATTCACCCCTATCCACGACCACTCTGTTGGAGATACTCACCTACTCAAGACCAGTCTGTTGGAGATACACACCTACCCACGACCACTCTGTTGGAGATACTCACCTACTCACGACCACTCTGTTAGAGATACTCACCTACCCATGACCACTCTGTTGGAGATTCACCCCTACCAATGACCACTCTGTTGGAGACACTGAGTCACCCACGACCACTCTGTTGGAGATTCTCACCTACCCACGACCACTCTGTTGGAGACACTGAGTCACCAACGACCACACTGTTGGAGATTCTCACCTACCCACGACCACTCTGTTGGAGATACTCAGTCACCCACGACCACTCTGTTGGTGATACTCACCTTTCCACGACCACTCTGTTGGAGGTGCTCAGTCACCCACGACCTCTCTGTTGGAGATACTCACCTATCCAAGACCACCCTGTTGGAGATACTTAGTCACCCACTACCACTCTGTTGGAGATTCTCACCTACTCATGACCACTCTGTTGGAGATTCTCACCTACCTACAACCACTCTGTAGGAGATACACACCTACCCACTAGCACTCTGTTGGAGATTCACACCTACCCATGACCAGTCTGTTGGAGATTCACACCTACCCACGACCACTCTGTTGGTGATACTCACCTACCCACGACCACTCTGTTGGAGATACTCAGTCATCCACGAGCACTCTGTTGGAGATACTCACCTACCCACGACCACTCTGTTGGAGATACTGAGTCACCCACGACCACTCTGTTGGAGATTCTCACCTACCCACGACCACTCTGTTGGAGATACACACCTACCCACGACCACTCTGTTGGAGATACTCACCTACCCACGACCACTCTGTTGGAGATACTCAGTCATCCACAACCACTCTGTTGTGAGATACTGACCCAGCCACGACCAGTCTGTTGGAGATACACAACTACCCACGACCACTCTGTTGGAGATACTCACCTACCCATGACCACTCTGTTGGAGATACACACCTACTCACGACAACTCTGTTGGAGATTCTCACCTACCCACAACCAATCTGTAGAAGATACACACCTACCCACGACCACTCTGTTGGAGATACTCACCTAGCCACGACCAGTCTGTTGGAGATACTCAGTCACCCACGGCCACTCTGTTGGAGATACTCAGTCACCCACGACCACTCTGTTGGAGATACTTACCTACCGACGACCACTCTGTTGGAGATACACACATACCCACGACCACTCTGTTGGAGATACTCAGTCACCCATGACCACTCTGTTGGAGATACTCACCTACCCACGACCACTCTGTTGGAGATACTGAGTCACCCACGACCACTTTGTTGGAGATTCTCACCTACCCACGACCACTCTGTTGGAGATACACACCTACCCACAACCACTCTGTAGGAGATACACACCCACCCACGACCACTCTGTTTGAGATACTCAGTCACCCACGACCACTCTGTTGGAGATTCACACCTACCCACGACCACTCTGTTGGAGATACTCACCTACCCACGACCACTCTGTTAGAGATTCACCCCTATCCACGACCACTCTGTTGGAGATACTCACCTACTCACGACCAGTCTGTTGGAGATACACACCTACCCACGACCACTCTGTTGGAGATACTCACCTACTCACGACCACTCTGTTAGAGATACTCACCTACCCATGACCACTCTGTTGGAGATTCACCCCTACCAATGACCACTCTGTTGGAGATACTCAGTCACCCACGACCACTCTGTTGGTGATACTCACCTTTCCACGACCACTCTGTTGGAGGTGCTCAGTCACCCACGACCTCTCTGTTGGAGATACTCACCTATCCAAGACCACCCTGTTGGAGATACTTAGTCACCCACTACCACTCTGTTGGAGATTCTCACCTACTCATGACCACTCTGTTGGAGATTCTCACCTACCTACAACCACTCTGTAGGAGATACACACCTACCCACTAGCACTCTGTTGGAGATTCACACCTACCCATGACCAGTCTGTTGGAGATTCACACCTACCCACGACCACTCTGTTGGTGATACTCACCTACCCACGACCACTCTGTTGGAGATACTCAGTCATCCACGAGCACTCTGTTGGAGATACTCACCTACCCACGACCACTCTGTTGGAGATACTGAGTCACCCACGACCACTCTGTTGGAGATTCTCACCTACCCACGACCACTCTGTTGGAGATACACACCTACCCACGACCACTCTGTTGGAGATACTCACCTACCCACGACCACTCTGTTGGAGATACTCAGTCATCCACAACCACTCTGTTGTGAGATACTGACCCAGCCACGACCAGTCTGTTGGAGATACACAACTACCCACGACCACTCTGTTGGAGATACTCACCTACCCATGACCACTCTGTTGGAGATACACACCTACTCACGACAACTCTGTTGGAGATTCTCACCTACCCACAACCAATCTGTAGAAGATACACACCTACCCACGACCACTCTGTTGGAGATACTCACCTAGCCACGACCAGTCTGTTGGAGATACTCAGTCACCCACGGCCACTCTGTTGGAGATACTCAGTCACCCACGACCACTCTGTTGGAGATACTTACCTACCGACGACCACTCTGTTGGAGATACACACATACCCACGACCACTCTGTTGGAGATACTCAGTCACCCATGACCACTCTGTTGGAGATACTCACCTACCCACGACCACTCTGTTGGAGATACTGAGTCACCCACGACCACTTTGTTGGAGATTCTCACCTACCCACGACCACTCTGTTGGAGATACACACCTACCCACAACCACTCTGTAGGAGATACACACCCACCCACGACCACTCTGTTTGAGATACTCAGTCACCCACGACCACTCTGTTGGAGATTCACACCTACCCACGACCACTCTGTTGGAGATACTCACCTACCCACGACCACTCTGTTAGAGATTCACCCCTATCCACGACCACTCTGTTGGAGATACTCACCTACTCACGACCAGTCTGTTGGAGATACACACCTACCCACGACCACTCTGTTGGAGATACTCACCTACTCACGACCACTCTGTTAGAGATACTCACCTACCCATGACCACTCTGTTGGAGATTCACCCCTACCAATGACCACTCTGTTGGAGACACTGAGTCACCCACGACCTCTCTGTTGGAGATTCTCACCTACCCACGACCACTCTGTTGGAGACACTGAGTCACCAACGACCACACTGTTGGAGATTCTCACCTACCCACGACCACTCTGTTGGAGATACTCAGTCACCCACGACCACTCTGTTGGTGATACTCACCTATCCAAGACCACCCTGTTGGAGATACTTAGTCACCCACTACCACTCTGTTGGAGATTCTCACCTACTCATGACCACTCTGTTGGAGATTCTCACCTACCTACAACCACTCTGTAGGAGATACACACCTACCCACTAGCACTCTGTTGGAGATTCACACCTACCCATGACCAGTCTGTTGGAGATTCACACCTACCCACGACCACTCTGTTGGTGATACTCACCTACCCACGACCACTCTGTTGGAGATACTCACCTACCCACGACCACTCTGTTGGAGATACTCAGTCACCCACAACCACTCTGTTGGAGATTCTCACCTACCCATGACCACTCTGTTGGTGATACTCACCTAGTCACGACCACTCTGATGGAGACACTCACCTACCCCCAACCACTCTGTTGCAGATACTCAGTCACTCACAACCACTCTGTTGGAGTTACTCACCTACCCACGACCACTCTGTTGGAGATACTCACCTACTCACGACCACTCTGTTGGAGATACTCAGTCACCCACGACCACTCTGTGGGAGATACTCACCTACCCACGACCTATCTGTTGGAAATACTCACCTACCCACAACCACTCTGATGGACATACTCAGTCTCCCACGACCTCTCTGTTGGTGATACCCACCTACGCACGACCACTCTGTTGGTGATACTCACCAACCAACGAGCACTCTGTTGGAGATTCACACCTACCCACGACCACTCTGTTGGAGATTCACACCTACCCACGACCACTCTGTTGGAGATTCTCACCTACCCACGACCACTCTGTTGGAGATTCACACCTACCAATGACCACTCTGTTGGAGACACTGAGTCACCCACGACCACTCTGTTGGAGATTCTCACCTACCCACGACCACTTTGTTGGAGACACTGAGTCACCCACGACCACTCTGTTGGAGATACTTACCTACCCATGACCACTCTGTTGGAGATACACACATACCCACGTCCACTCTGTTGGAGATACTCAGTCACCCACGACCACTCTGTTGGAGATACTCACCTACCCACGACCACTCTGTTGGAGATACTCACCTAGCCACGACCAGTCTGTTGGAGATACTCAGTCACCCACGACCACTCTGTTGGAGATTCTCACCTACCCACGACCCCTCTGTTAGAGATTCACCCCTACCCACGACCACTCTGTTGGAGATACTCACCTACTCACGACCACTCTGTTAGAGATACTCACCTACCCATGACCACTCTGTTGGAGATACTCAGTCATCCAAGAGCACTCTGTTGGAGATACTCACCTACCCACGACCACTCTGTTGGAGATACTGAGTCACCCACGACCACTCTGTTGGAGATTCTCACCTACCCACGACCACTCTGTTGGAGATACACACCTAACCACGACCACTCTGTTGGAGATACTCACCTACCCACGACCACTCTGTTGGAGATACTCAGTCATCCACAACCACTCTGTTGTGAGATACTCACCCAGCCACGACCAGTCTGTTGGAGATACACAACTACCCACGACCACTCTGTTGGAGATACTCACCTACCCATGACCACTCTGTTGGAGATACACACCTACTCACGACCACTCTGTTGGAGATTCTCACCTACCCACAACCACTCTGTAGAAGATACACACCTACCCACGACCACTCTGTTGGAGATACTCACCTAGCCACGACCAGTCTGTTGGAGATACTCAGTCACCCACGACCACTCTGTTGGAGATACTCAGTCACCCACGACCACTCTGTTGGAGATACTTACCTACCCACGACAACTCTGTTGGAGATACACACATACCCACGACCACTCTGTTGGAGATACTCAGTCACCCATGACCACTCTGTTGGAGATACTCACCTACCCACGACCACTCTGTTGGAGATACTGAGTCACCCACGACCACTTTATTGGAGATTCTCACCTACCCACGACCACTCTGTTGGAGATACACACCTACCCACAACCACTCTGTAGGAGATACACACCCACCCACGACCACTCTGTTGGAGATACTCAGTCACCCACGACCACTCTGTTGGAGATTCTCACCTACCCACGACCCCTCTGTTAGAGATTCACCCCTATCCACGACCACTCTGTTGGAGATACTCACCTACCCATGACCACTCTGTTGGAGATACTCAGTCATCCACGAGCACTCTGTTGGAGATACTCACCTACCCACGACCACACTGTTGGAGATACTGAGTCACCCACGACCACTCTGTTGGAGATTCTCACCTACTCACGACTACTCTGTTAGAGATACTCAGTCATCCACAACCACTCTGTTGTGAGATACTCAGTCACCCATGACCACTCTGTTGGAGATACTCACCTACCCACGACCACTCTGTTGGAGATACTGAGTCACCCACGACCACTTTGTTGGAGATTCTCACCTACCCACGACCACTCTGTTGGAGATACACACCTACCCACAACCACTCTGTAGGAGATACACACCCACCCACGACCACTCTGTTGGAGATACTCAGTCACCCACGACCACTCTGTTGGAGATAGACACCTACCCACGACCAGTCTGTTGGAGATACTCACCTACCCACGACCACTCTGTTGGAGATACTCAGTCATCCACAACCACTCTGTTGTGAGATACTCACCCATCCACGACCAGTCTGTTGGAGATACACAACTAACCACGACCACTCTGTTGGAGATACTCACCTACCCATGACCACTCTGTTGGACCTACACACCTACCCGCGACCACTCTGTTGGAGATTCTCACCTACCCACGACCACTCTGTTGGAGATACTCACCTACCCACGACCACTCTGTTGGAGATTCTCACCTACCCACGACCACTCTGTTGGAGATACTCAGTCCCCCACGACCACTCTGTTAGAGATACTCACCTACCCATGACCACTCTGTTGGAGATACTCAGTCATCCACGAGCACTCTGTTGGAGATACTCACCTACCCACGACCACTCTGTTGGAGATACTGAGTCACCCACGACCACTCTGTTGGAGATTCTCACCTACCCACGACCACTCTGTTGGAGATACACACCTACCCACGACCACTCGGTTGGAGATACTCACCTACCCACGACCACTCTGTTGGAGATACTCAGTCATCCACAACCACTCTGTTGTGAGATACTGACCCAGCCACGACCAGTCTGTTGGAGATACACAACTACCCACGACCACTCTGTTGGAGATACTCACCTACCCATGACCACTCTGTTGGAGATACACACCTACTCACGACCACTCTGTTGGAGATTCTCACCTACCCACAACCACTCTGTAGAAGATACACACCTACCCACGACCACTCTGTTGGAGATACTCACCTAGCCACGACCAGTCTGTTGGAGATACTCAGTCACCCACGGCCACTCTGTTGGAGATACTCAGTCACCCACGACCACTCTGTTGGAGATACTTACCTACCCACGACCACTCTGTTGGAGATACACACATACCCACGACCACTCTGTTGGAGATACTCAGTCACCCATGACCACTCTGTTGGAGATACTCACCTACCCACGACCACTCTGTTGGAGATACTGAGTCACCCACGACCACTTTGTTGGAGATTCTCACCTACCCACGACCACTCTGTTGGAGATACACACCTACCCACAACCACTCTGTAGGAGATACACACCCACCCACGACCACTCTGTTGGAGATACTCAGTCACCCACGACCACTCTGTTGGAGATTCACACCTACCCACGACCACTCTGTTGGAGATAGTCACCTACCCACGACCACTCTGTTGGAGATTCTCACCTACCCACGACCCCTCTGTTAGAGATTCACCCCTATCCACGACCACTCTGTAGGAGATACTCACCTACTCACGACCAGTCTGTTGGAGATACACACCTACCCACGACCACTCTGTTGGAGATACTCACCTACTCACGACCACTCTGTTAGAGATACTCACCTACCCATGACCACTCTGTTGGAGATTCACCCCTACCAATGACCACTCTGTTGGAGACACTGAGTCACCCACGACCACTCTGTTGGAGATTCTCACCTACCCACGACCACTCTGTTGGAGACACTGAGTCACCAACGACCACTCTGTTGGAGATTCTCACCTACCCACGACCACTCTGTTGGAGATACTCAGTCACCCCCGACCACTCTGTTGGTGATACTCACCTACCCACGACCACTCTGTTGGAGGTGCTCAGTCACCCACGACCTCTCTGTTGGAGATACTCACCTATCCAAGACCACCCTGTTGGATATACTTAGTCACCCACTACCACTCTGTTGGAGATTCTCACCTACTCATGACCACTCGATTGGAGATTCTCACCTACCTACAACCACTCTGTAGGAGATACACACCTACCCACGAGCACTCTGTTGGAGATTCACACCTACCCATGACCAGTCTGTTGGAGATTCACACCTACCCACGACCACTCTGTTGGTGATACTCACCTACCCACGACCACTCTGTTGGAGATACTCACCTACCCACGACCACTCTGTTGGAGATACTCAGTCACCCACAACCACTCTGTTGGAGATTCTCACCTACCCATGACCACTCTGTTGCTGATACTCACCTACCCCCAACCACTCTGTTGGAGATACTCAGTCACTCACAACCACTCTGTTGGAGTTACTCACCTACCCACGACCACTCTGTTGGAGATACTCACCTACTCACGACCACTCTGTTGGAGATACTCAGTCACCCACGACCACTCTGTGGGAGATACTCACCTACCCACGACCTATCTGTTGGAAATACTCACCTACCCACAACCACTCTGATGGACATACTCAGTCTACCACGACCTCTCTGTTGGTGATACCCACCTACGCACGACCACTCTGTTGGTGATACTCACCTACCAACGACCACTCTGTTGGAGATTCACACCTACCCACGACCACTCTGTTGGAGATTCTCACCTACCCACGACCACTCTGTTGGAGATTCACACCTACCAATGACCACTCTGTTGGAGACACTGAGTCACCCACGACCACTCTGTTGGAGATTCTCACCTACCCACGACCACTTTGTTGGAGACACTGAGTCACCCACGACCACTCTGTTGGAGATACTTACCTACCCATGACCACTCTGTTGGAGATACACACATACCCACGTCCACTCTGTTGGAGATACTCAGTCACCCACGACCACTCTGTTGGAGATACTCACCTACCCACGACCACTCTGTTGGAGATACTCACCTAGCCACGACCAGTCTGTTGGAGATACTCAGTCACCCACGACCACTCTGTTGGAGATTCTCACCTACCCACGACCCCTCTGTTAGAGATTCACCCCTACCCACGACCACTCTGTTGGAGATACTCACCTACTCACGACCACTCTGTTAGAGATACTCACCTACCCATGACCACTCTGTTGGAGATACTCAGTCATCCACGAGCACTCTGTTGGAGATACTCACCTACCCACGACCACTCTGTTGGAGATACTGAGTCACCCACGACCACTCTGTTGGAGATTCTCACCTACCCACGACCACTCTGTTGGAGATACACACCTAACCACGACCACTCTGTTGGAGATACTCACCTACCCACGACCACTCTGTTGGAGATACTCAGTCATCCACAACCACTCTGTTGTGAGATACTCACCCAGCCACGACCAGTCTGTTGGAGATACACAACTTCCCACGACCACTCTGTTGGAGATACTCACCTACCCATGACCACTCTGTTGGAGATACACACCTACTCACGACCACTCTGTTGGAGATTCTCACCTACCCACAACCACTCTGTAGAAGATACACACCTACCCACGACCACTCTGTTGGAGATACTCACCTAGCCACGACCAGTCTGTTGGAGATACTCAGTCACCCACGACCACTCTGTTGGAGATACTCAGTCACCCACGACCACTCTGTTGGAGATACTTACCTACCCAAGACCACTCTGTTGGAGATACACACATACCCACGACCACTCTGTTGGAGATACTCAGTCACCCATGACCACTCTGTTGGAGA
This sequence comes from Hemitrygon akajei, assembly GCF_048418815.1. Classification (NCBI taxonomy): domain Eukaryota; kingdom Metazoa; phylum Chordata; class Chondrichthyes; order Myliobatiformes; family Dasyatidae; genus Hemitrygon; species Hemitrygon akajei. The sequence goes on along the minus strand of NC_133124.1, from coordinate 220,352,838 downwards.
TACTCACCTACCCACGACCACTCTGTTGGAGATACTGAGTCACCCACGACCACTTTGTTGGAGATTCTCACCTACCCACGACCACTCTGTTGGAGATACACACCTACCCACAACCACTCTGTAGGAGATACACACCCACCCACGACCACTCTGTTGGAGATACTCAGTCACCCACGACCACTCTGTTGGAGATTCTCACCTACCCACGACCCCTCTGTTAGAGATTCACCCCTATCCACGACCACTCTGTTGAAGATACTCACCTACCCATGACCACTCTGTTGGAGATACTCAGTCATCCACGAGCACTCTGTTGGAGATACTCACCTACCCACGACCACACTGTTGGAGATACTGAGTCACCCACGACCACTCTGTTGGAGATTCTCACCTACTCACGACTACTCTGTTAGAGATACTCACCTACCCACGACCACTCTGTTGGAGATAGACACCTACCCACGACCACTCTGTTGGAGATACTCACCTACCCACGACCACTCTGTTGGAGATACTCAGTCATCCACAACCACTCTGTTGTGAGATACTCACCCATCCACGACCAGTCTGTTGGAGATACACAACTAACCACGACCACTCTGTTGGAGATACTCACCTACCCATGACCACTCTGTTGGACCTACACACCTACCCGCGACCACTCTGTTGGAGATTCTCACCTACCCACGACCACTCTGTTGGAGATACTCACCTACCCACGACCACTCTGTTGGAGATTCTCACCTACCCATGACCACTCTGTTGGAGATACTCAGTCCCCCACGACCACTCTGTTAGAGATACTCACCTACCCATGACCACTCTGTTGGAGATACTCAGTCATCCACGAGCACTCTGTTGGAGATACTCACCTACCCACGACCACTCTGTTGTAGATACTGAGTCACCCACGACCACTCTGTTGGAGATTCTCACCTACCCACGACCACTCTGTTGGAGATACACACCTACCCACGACCACTCGGTTGGAGATACTCACCTACCCACGACCACTCTGTTGGAGATACTCAGTCATCCACAACCACTCTGTTGTGAGATACTGACCCAGCCACCACCAGTCTGTTGGAGATACACAACTACCCACGACCACTCTGTTGGAGATACTCACCTACCCACGACCAGTCTGTTGGAGATACACACCTACCCACAACCACTCTGTAGGAGATACACACCCACCCACGACCACTCTGTTGGAGATACTCAGTCACCCACGACCACTCTGTTGGAGATTCACACCTACCCACGACCACTCTGTTGGAGATAGTCACCTACCCACGACCACTCTGTTGGAGATTCTCACCTACCCACGACCCCTCTGTTAGAGATTCACCCCTATCCACGACCACTCTGTTGGAGATACTCACCTACTCACGACCAGTCTGTTGGAGATACACACCTACCCACGACCACTCTGTTGGAGATACTCACCTACTCACGACCACTCTGTTAGAGATACTCACCTACCCATGACCACTCTGTTGGAGATTCACCCCTACCAATGACCACTCTGTTGGAGACACTGAGTCACCCACGACCACTCTGTTGGAGATTCTCACCTACCCACGACCACTCTGTTGGAGACACTGAGTCACCAACGACCACTCTGTTGGAGATTCTCACCTACCCACGACCACTCTGTTGGAGATACTCAGTCACCCACGACCACTCTGTTGGTGATACTCACCTACCCACGACCACTCTGTTGGAGGTGCTCAGTCACCCACGACCTCTCTGTTGGAGATACTCACCTATCCAAGACCACCCTGTTGGAGATACTTAGTCACCCACTACCACTCTGTTGGAGATTCTCACCTACTCATGACCACTCGGTTGGAGATTCTCACCTACCTACAACCACTCTGTAGGAGATACACACCTACCCACGAGCACTCTGTTGGAGATTCACACCTACCCATGACCAGTCTGTTGGAGATTCACACCTACCCACGACCACTCTGTTGGTGATACTCACCTACCCACGACCACTCTGTTGGAGATACTCACCTACCCACGACCACTCTGTTGGAGATACTCAGTCACCCACAACCACTCTGTTGGAGATTCTCACCTACCCATGACCACTCTGTTGGTGATACTCACCTAGTACGACCACTCTGATGGAGACACTCACCTACCCACAACCACTCTGTTGGAGATACTCAGTCACTCACAACCACTCTGTTGGAGTTACTCACCTACCCACGACCACTCTGTTGGAGATACTCACCTACTCACGACCACTCTGTTGGAGATACTCAGTCACCCACGACCACTCTGTGGGAGATACTCACCTACCCACGACCTATCTGTTGGAAATACTCACCTACCCACAACCACTCTGATGGACATACTCAGTCTACCACGACCTCTCTGTTGGTGATACCCACCTACGCACGACCACTCTGTTGGTGATACTCACCTACCAACGACCACTCTGTTGGAGATTCACACCTACCCACGACCACTCTGTTGGAGATTCACACCTACCCACGACCACTCTGTTGGAGATTCTCACCTACCCACGACCACTCTGTTGGAGATTCACACCTACCAATGACCACTCTGTTGGAGACACTGAGTCACCCACGACCACTCTGTTGGAGATTCTCACCTACCCACGACCACTTTGTTGGAGACACTGAGTCACCCACGACCACTCTGTTGGAGATACTTACCTACCCATGACCACTCTGTTGGAGATACACACATACCCACGTCCACTCTGTTGGAGATACTCAGTCACCCACGACCACTCTGTTGGAGATACTCACCTACCCACGACCACTCTGTAGGAGATACTCACCTAGCCACGACCAGTCTGTTGGAGATACTCAGTCACCCACGACCACTCTGTTGGAGATACTCAGTCACCCACGACCACTCTGTTGGAGATACTCACCTACCCACGACCACTCTGTTGGAGATACTGAGTCACCCACGACCACTCTTTTGGTGATTCTCACCTACCCACGACCACTCTGTTGGAGATACACACCTACCCACAATCACTCTGTAGGAGATACACACCTACCCACGACCACTCTGTTGGAGATACTCAGTCACCCACGACTACTCTGTTGGAGATTCACACCTACCCACGACCACTCTGTTGGAGATACTCACCTACCCACGACCACTCTTTTGGAGATTCTCACCTACCCACGACCACTCTGTTAGAGATTCACCCCTACCCACGACCACTCTGTTGGAGATTCACACCTGCCCACGACCACTCTGTTGGAGATACACATCTACCCACGACCACTCTGTTGGAGATACTCACCTACCCTCGACCACTCTGTTGGAGATACTCACCTACCCACGCCCATTCTTTTGGAGATTCACACCTACCCACGACCACTCTGTTGGAGATACTCAGTCAACCACGACCACTCTGTTGGAGATTCTCACCTACGCACGTCCACTCTGTTGGAGATTGTCACCTACCCATGACCACTCTGTTGGAGATTCACACCTACCAAAGACCACTCTGTTGGAGACACTGAGTCACCCACGACCACTCTGTTGGAGATACTCACCTACCCACGCCCATTCTGTTGGAGATTCACACCTACCCACGACCACTCTGTTGGAGATACTCAGTCAACCACGACCACTCTGTTGGAGATTCTCACCTACCCACGTCCACTCTGTTGGAGATTGTCACCTACCCATGACCACTCTGTTGTTGATACTCACCTACTCATGACCACTCTGTTGGAGATTCACACCTACCAAAGACCACTCTGTTGGAGACACTGAGTCACCCACGACCACTCTGTTGGAGATTCTCACCTACCCACGACCACTCTGTTGGAGACACTGAGTCACCCACGACCACTCTGTTGGAGATTCTCACCTACCCACGACCACTCTGTTGGAGATACTCAGTCACCCACGAGCACTCTGTTGGAGATACTCACCTTTCCACGACCACTCTGTTGGAGGTGCTCAGTCACCCACGACCTCTCTGTTGGAGATACTCACCTACCGAAGACCACCCTGTTGGAGATACTTAGTCACCCACTACCACTCTGTTGGAGATACTCACCTACTCATGACCACTCTGTTGGAGATACTCACCTACCCACGACCACTCTGTTGGAGATTCTCACCTACCCACGACCACTCTGTTGGAGATACACACCTACTCACGACCACTCTGTTGGAGATACTCAGTCACCCACGACCACTCTGTTGGAGATACTCACCTACCCACGACCACTCTGTTGGAGATACTCACCTAGCCACGACCAGTCTGTTGGAGATACTCAGTCACCCACGACCACTCTGTTGGAGATACTCAGTCACCCACGACCACTCTGTTGGAGATACTCACCTACCCACGACCACTCTGTTGGAGATACTGAGTCACCAACGACCACTCTTTTGGTGATTCTCACCTACCCACGACCACTCTGTTGGAGATACTCACCTACCCACAATCACTCTATAGGAGATACACACCTACCCACGACCACTCTGTTGGAGATACTCAGTCACCCACGACTACTCTGTTGGAGATTCACACCTACCCACGACCACTCTGTTGGAGATACTCACCTACCCACGACCACTCTTTTGGAGATTCTCACCTACCCACGACCACTCTGTTAGAGATTCACCCCTACCCACGACCACTCTGTTGGAGATTCACACCTGCCCACGACCACTCTGTTGGAGATACACATCTACCCACGACCACTCTGTTGGAGATACTCACCTACCCTCGACCACTCTGTTGGGGATACTCACCTACCCACGCCCATTCTTTTGGAGATTCACACCTACCCACGACCACTCTGTTGGAGATACTCAGTCAACCACGACCACTCTGTTGGAGATTCTCACCTACCCACGTCCACTCTGTTGGAGATTGTCACCTACCCATGACCACTCTGTTGGAGATTCACACCTACCAAAGACCACTCTGTTGGAGACACTGAGTCACCCACGACCACTCTGTTGGAGATACTCACCTACCCACGCCCATTCTGTTGGAGATTCACACCTACCCACGACCACTCTGTTGGAGATACTCAGTCAACCACGACCACTCTGTTGGAGATTCTCACCTACCCACGTCCACTCTGTTGGAGATTGTCACCTACCCATGACCACTCTGTTGTTGATACTCACCTACTCATGACCACTCTGTTGGAGATACTCACCTACTCACGACCACTCTGTTAGAGATACTCACCTACCCATGACCACTCTGTTGGAGATTCACCCCTACCAAAGACCACTCTGTTGGAGACACTGAGTCACCCACGACCACTCTGTTGGAGATTCTCACCTACCCACGACCACTCTGTTGGAGACACTGAGTCACCCACGACCACTCTGTTGGAGATTCTCACCTACCCACGACCACTCTGTTGGAGATACTCAGTCACCCACGAGCACTCTGTTGGAGATACTCACCTTTCCACGACCACTCTGTTGGAGGTGCTCAGTCACCCACGCCCTCTCTGTTGGAGATACTCACCTACCGAAGACCACCCTGTTGGAGATACTTAGTCACCCACTACCACTCTGTTGGAGATACTCACCTACTCATGACCACTCTGTTGGAGATACTCACCTACCCACGACCACTCTGTTGGAGATTCTCACCTACCCACGACCACTCTGTTGGAGATACACACCTACTCACGACCACTCTGTAGGAGATACACACCTACCCACGACCAGTCTGTTGGAGATACTCAGTCACCCACGACCACTCTGTTGGAGATACTCAGTCACCCACGACCACTCTGTTGGAGATACTCACCTACCCACGACCACTCTGTTGGAGATACTGAGTCACCCACGACCTCTCTGTTGGAGATTCTCACCTACCCACGACCACTCTGTTGGAGATACACACCTACCCACAACCACTCTGTAGGAGATACACACCCACCCACGACCACTCTGTTGGAGATACTCACCTACCCACGACCACTCTGTTGGAGATACTCACCTACTCATGACCACTCTGTTGGAGATACTCACCTACCCACGACCACTCTGTTGGAGATTCTCACCTACCCACGACCACTCTGTTGGAGATACACACCTACTCACGACCTCTCTGTTGGAGATACTCACCTACCCTCGACCACTCTGTTGGAGATACTCACCTACCCACGCCCATTCTGTTGGAGATTCACACCTACCCACGACCACTCTGTTGGAGATACTCAGTCAACCACGACCACTCTGTTGGAGATTCTCACCTACCCACGACCACTCTGTTGTTGATACTCACCTACTCACGACCAGTCTGTTGGAGATACACACCTACCCACGACCACTCTGTTGTAGATACTCACCTACTCACGACCACTCTGTTAGAGATACTCACCTACCCATGACCACTCTGTTGGAGATTCACACCTACCAAAGAACACTGTTGGAGACACTGAGTCACCCACGACCACTCTGTTGGAGATTCTCACCTACCCACGACCACTCTGTTGGAGATACTCACCTACCCAAGACCACTCTGTTGGAGATACTGAGTCACCCACGACCACTCTTTTGGTGATTCTCACCTACCCACGACCACTCTGTTGGAGATACTCAGTCAACCACGACCACTCTGTTGGAGATTCTCACCTACGCACGTCCACTCTGTTGGAGATTGTCACCTACCCATGACCACTCTGTTGGAGATTCACACCTACCAAAGACCACTCTGTTGGAGACACTGAGTCACCCACGACCACTCTGTTGGAGATACTCACCTACCCACGCCCATTCTGTTGGAGATTCACACCTACCCACGACCACTCTGTTGGAGATACTCAGTCAACCACGACCACTCTGTTGGAGATTCTCACCTACCCACGTCCACTCTGTTGGAGATTGTCACCTACCCATGACCACTCTGTTGTTGATACTCACCTACTCATGACCACTCTGTTGGAGATTCACACCTACCAAAGACCACTCTGTTGGAGACACTGAGTCACCCACGACCACTCTGTTGGAGATTCTCACCTACCCACGACCACTCTGTTGGAGACACTGAGTCACCCACGACCACTCTGTTGGAGATTCTCACCTACCCACGACCACTCTGTTGGAGATACTCAGTCACCCACGAGCACTCTGTTGGAGATACTCACCTTTCCACGACCACTCTGTTGGAGGTGCTCAGTCACCCACGACCTCTCTGTTGGAGATACTCACCTACCGAAGACCACCCTGTTGGAGATACTTAGTCACCCACTACCACTCTGTTGGAGATACTCACCTACTCATGACCACTCTGTTGGAGATACTCACCTACCCACGACCACTCTGTTGGAGATTCTCACCTACCCACGACCACTCTGTTGGAGATACACACCTACTCACGACCACTCTGTTGGAGATACTCAGTCACCCACGACCACTCTGTTGGAGATACTCACCTACCCACGACCACTCTGTTGGAGATACTCACCTAGCCACGACCAGTCTGTTGGAGATACTCAGTCACCCACGACCACTCTGTTGGAGATACTCAGTCACCCACGACCACTCTGTTGGAGATACTCACCTACCCACGACCACTCTGTTGGAGATACTGAGTCACCAACGACCACTCTTTTGGTGATTCTCACCTACCCACGACCACTCTGTTGGAGATACTCACCTACCCACAATCACTCTATAGGAGATACACACCTACCCACGACCACTCTGTTGGAGATACTCAGTCACCCACGACTACTCTGTTGGAGATTCACACCTACCCACGACCACTCTGTTGGAGATACTCACCTACCCACGACCACTCTTTTGGAGATTCTCACCTACCCACGACCACTCTGTTAGAGATTCACCCCTACCCACGACCACTCTGTTGGAGATTCACACCTGCCCACGACCACTCTGTTGGAGATACACATCTACCCACGACCACTCTGTTGGAGATACTCACCTACCCTCGACCACTCTGTTGGGGATACTCACCTACCCACGCCCATTCTTTTGGAGATTCACACCTACCCACGACCACTCTGTTGGAGATACTCAGTCAACCACGACCACTCTGTTGGAGATTCTCACCTACCCACGTCCACTCTGTTGGAGATTGTCACCTACCCATGACCACTCTGTTGGAGATTCACACCTACCAAAGACCACTCTGTTGGAGACACTGAGTCACCCACGACCACTCTGTTGGAGATACTCACCTACCCACGCCCATTCTGTTGGAGATTCACACCTACCCACGACCACTCTGTTGGAGATACTCAGTCAACCACGACCACTCTGTTGGAGATTCTCACCTACCCACGTCCACTCTGTTGGAGATTGTCACCTACCCATGACCACTCTGTTGTTGATACTCACCTACTCATGACCACTCTGTTGGAGATACTCACCTACTCACGACCACTCTGTTAGAGATACTCACCTACCCATGACCACTCTGTTGGAGATTCACCCCTACCAAAGACCACTCTGTTGGAGACACTGAGTCACCCACGACCACTCTGTTGGAGATTCTCACCTACCCACGACCACTCTGTTGGAGACACTGAGTCACCCACGACCACTCTGTTGGAGATTCTCACCTACCCACGACCACTCTGTTGGAGATACTCAGTCACCCACGAGCACTCTGTTGGAGATACTCACCTTTCCACGACCACTCTGTTGGAGGTGCTCAGTCACCCACGCCCTCTCTGTTGGAGATACTCACCTACCGAAGACCACCCTGTTGGAGATACTTAGTCACCCACTACCACTCTGTTGGAGATACTCACCTACTCATGACCACTCTGTTGGAGATACTCACCTACCCACGACCACTCTGTTGGAGATTCTCACCTACCCACGACCACTCTGTTGGAGATACACACCTACTCACGACCACTCTGTAGGAGATACACACCTACCCACGACCAGTCTGTTGGAGATACTCAGTCACCCACGACCACTCTGTTGGAGATACTCAGTCACCCACGACCACTCTGTTGGAGATACTCACCTACCCACGACCACTCTGTTGGAGATACTGAGTCACCCACGACCTCTCTGTTGGAGATTCTCACCTACCCACGACCACTCTGTTGGAGATACACACCTACCCACAACCACTCTGTAGGAGATACACACCCACCCACGACCACTCTGTTGGAGATACTCACCTACCCACGACCACTCTGTTGGAGATACTCACCTACTCATGACCACTCTGTTGGAGATACTCACCTACCCACGACCACTCTGTTGGAGATTCTCACCTACCCACGACCACTCTGTTGGAGATACACACCTACTCACGACCTCTCTGTTGGAGATACTCACCTACCCTCGACCACTCTGTTGGAGATACTCACCTACCCACGCCCATTCTGTTGGAGATTCACACCTACCCACGACCACTCTGTTGGAGATACTCAGTCAACCACGACCACTCTGTTGGAGATTCTCACCTACCCACGACCACTCTGTTGTTGATACTCACCTACTCACGACCAGTCTGTTGGAGATACACACCTACCCACGACCACTCTGTTGTAGATACTCACCTACTCACGACCACTCTGTTAGAGATACTCACCTACCCATGACCACTCTGTTGGAGATTCACACCTACCAAAGAACACTGTTGGAGACACTGAGTCACCCACGACCACTCTGTTGGAGATTCTCACCTACCCACGACCACTCTGTTGGAGATACTCACCTACCCAAGACCACTCTGTTGGAGATACTGAGTCACCCACGACCACTCTTTTGGTGATTCTCACCTACCCACGACCACTCTGTTGGAGATACACACCTACCCACAATCACTCTGTAGGAGATACAGACCCACCCACGACCACTCTGTTGGAGATACACACCTACCCACAATCACTCTGTAGGAGATACAGACCCACCCACGACCACTCTGTTGGAGATACTCAGTCACCCACGACCTCTCTGTTCGAGATTCACACCTACCCACGACCACTCTGTTGGAGATACTCACCTACCCACGACCACTCTGTTGGAGATTCTCACCTACCCACGACCACTCTGTTAGAGATTCACCCCTACCCACGACCACTCTGTTGGAGATTCACACCTGCCCACGACCACTCTGTTGGAGATACACATCTACCCACGACCACTCTGTTGGAGATACACACCAACCCATGACCACTCTGTTTGAGATACTCACCTACTCACGACCACTCTGTTAGTGATACTCACCTACCCATGACCACTCTGTTGGAGATTCACACCTACCAAAGACCACTCTGTTGGAGACACTGAGTCACCCACGAGCACTCTGTTGGAGAATCTCACCTACCCACGACCACTCTGTTGGAGATACACACCTACCCACGACCACTCTGTTGGAGATACTCACCTACCCACGACCACTCTGTTGGAGATACTCAGTCATCCACAACCACTCTGTTGTGAGATACTCACCCAGCCACGACCAGTCTGTTGGAGATACACAACTACCCACGACCACTCTGTTGGAGATACCTAGCTACCCATGACCACTCTGTTGGACATACACACCTACCCGCGACCACTCTGTTGGTGATTCTCACCTACCCACGACCACTCTGTTGGAGATTCTCACCTACCCACGACCACTCTGTTGGAGATACTCACCTACCCACGACCACTCTGTTGGCGATTCTCACCTACCCATGACCACTCTGTTGGAGATACTCAGTCACGCACGACCACTCTGTTGGAGATACTCACATAAGCATGACCACTCTGTTGGAGATTCTCACCTACCCACAACCACACTGTTGGAGATACTCACCTACCCATGACCACTATGTTGGAGATACACACCTACCCTCGACCACTCTGTTGGAGATACTCACCTACCCACGACCACTCTGTTGGAGATACACACCTACCCACAACCACTCTGTAGGAGATACACACCCACCTACGACCACTCTGTTGGAGATACTCAGCTACCCACGACCACTCTGTTGGAGATACTGAGTCACCCACGACCACTCTGTTGGAGATTCTCACCTACCCACGTCCACTCTGTTGGAGATACACACCTACCCACAACCACTCTGTTGGAGATACTCACCTACCCACGACCACTCTGTTGGAGATACTCAGTCATCCACAACCACTCTGTTGTGAGATACTCACCCAGCCACGACCACTCTGTTGTAGATTCTCACCTACCCACTACCACTCTGTTGGAGATACACACCTACCCACAACCACTCTGTAGGAGATACACACCCACCCACGACCACTCTGTTGGAGATACTCAGTCACCCACGACCACTCTGTTGGAGATACTCACCTTTCCACGACCACTCTGTTGGAGGTGCTCAGTCACCCACGACCACTCTGTTGGAGATACTCACCTACCCACGACCACTCTGTTGGAGATACTGAGTCACCCACGACCACTCTGTTGGAGAATCTCACCTACCCACGACCACTCTGTTGGAGATACACACCTACCCACGACCACTCTGTTGGAGATACTCACCTACCCACGACCACTCTGTTGGAGATACTCAGTCATCCACAACCACTCTGTTGTGAGATACTCACCCAGCCACGACCAGTCTGTTGGAGATACACAACTACCCACGACCACTATGTTGGAGATACACACCTACCCTCGACCACTCTGTTGGAGATACTCACCTACCCACGACCACTCTGTTGGAGATACACACCTACCCACAACCACTCTGTAGGAGATACACACCCACCTACGACCACTCTGTTGGAGATACTCAGCTACCCACGACCACTCTGTTGGAGATACTGAGTCACCCACGACCACTCTGTTGGAGATTCTCACCTACCCACGTCCACTCTGTTGGAGATACACACCTACCCACAACCACTCTGTTGGAGATACTCACCTACCCACGACCACTCTGTTGGAGATACTCAGTCATCCACAACCACTCTGTTGTGACATACTCACCCAGCCACGACCAGTCTGTTGGAGATACACAACTACCCACGACCACTCTGTTGGAGATACTCACCTACCCATGACCACTCTGTTGGACATACACACCTACCCGCGACCTCTCTGTTGGAGATACTCACATAAGCATGACTACTCTGTTGGAGATTCTCACCTACCCATGACCACTCTGTTGGAGATACACACCTACCCATGACCACTCTGTTGGAGATACTCAGTCACCCACGAGCACTCTGTTGGAGATTCTCACCTACCCACGACCACTCTGTTGGAGATTCACACCTACCAAAGACCACTCTGTTGGAGACACTGAGTCACCCACGAGCACTCTGTTGGAGATTCTCACCTACCCACGACCACTCTGTTGGAGATTCTCACCTACCCACGACCACTCTGTTGGAGATACTCAGTCACCCACGAGCACTCTGTTGGAGATACTCACCTTTCCACGACCACTCTGTTGGAGGTGCTCAGTCACCCACGACCTCTCTGTTGGAGATACTCACCTACCCAAGACCACCCTGTTGGAGATACTTAGTAACCCACTACCACTCTGTTGGAGATACACACCTACTCACGACCACTCTGTTGGAGATTCTCACCTACCCACAACCACTCTGTAGGAGATACACACCTACCCACGACCACTCTGTTGGAGATACTCACCTAGCCACGACCAGTCTGTTGGAGATACTCAGTCACCCACGACCACTCTGTTGGAGATACTCACCTAACCACGACCACTCTGTTGGACATACACACCTACCCACGACCACTCTGTTGGAGATACTCACCTACCCATGTCCACTCTGTTGGAGATACACACCTACCGATCACCACTCTGTTGGAGATACACACCTACCCACGACCACTCTGTTGGAGATACTCACCTACCCACGACCACTCTGTTGGAGATACACACCTACCCACAACCACTCTGTAGGAGATACACACCCACCCACGACCACTCTGTTGGAGATACTCAGCTACCCACGACCACTCTGTTGGAGATACTGAGTCACCCACGACCACTCTGTTGGAAATTCTCACCTACCCACGACCACTCTGTTGGAGATACACACCTACCCACAACCACTCTGTTGGAGATACTCACCTACCCACGACCACTCTGTTGGAGATACTCAGTCATCCACAACCACTCTGTTGTGAGATACTCACCCAGCCATGACCAGTCTGTTGGAGATACACAACTACCCACGACCACTCTGTTGGAGATACTCACCTAGCCATGACCACTCTGTTGGAGATTCACACCTACCAAAGACCACTCTGTTGGAGACACTGAGTCACCCACGAGCACTCTGTTGGAGATTCTCACCTGCCCACGACCACTCTGTTGGAGATTCTCACCTACCCACGTCCACTCTGTTGGAGATACACACCTACCCACAACCACTCTGTTGGAGATACTCACCTACCCACGACCACTCTGTTGGAGATACTCAGTCATCCACAACCACTCTGTTGTGACATACTCACCCAGCCACGACCAGTCTGTTGGAGATACACAACTACCCACGACCACTCTGTTGGAGATACTCACCTACCCATGACCACTCTGTTGGACATACACACCTACCCGCGACCTCTCTGTTGGAGATACTCACATAAGCATGACTACTCTGTTGGAGATTCTCACCTACCCATGACCACTCTGTTGGAGATACACACCTACCCATGACCACTCTGTTGGAGATACTCAGTCACCCACGAGCACTCTGTTGGAGATTCTCACCTACCCACGACCACTCTGTTGGAGATTCACACCTACCAAAGACCACTCTGTTGGAGACACTGAGTCACCCACGAGCACTCTGTTGGAGATTCTCACCTACCCACGACCACTCTGTTGGAGATTCTCACCTACCCACGACCACTCTGTTGGAGATACTCAGTCACCCACGAGCACTCTGTTGGAGATACTCACCTTTCCACGACCACTCTGTTGGAGGTGCTCAGTCACCCACGACCTCTCTGTTGGAGATACTCACCTACCCAAGACCACCCTGTTGGAGATACTTAGTAACCCACTACCACTCTGTTGGAGATACACACCTACTCACGACCACTCTGTTGGAGATTCTCACCTACCCACAACCACTCTGTAGGAGATACACACCTACCCACGACCACTCTGTTGGAGATACTCACCTAGCCACGACCAGTCTGTTGGAGATACTCAGTCACCCACGACCACTCTGTTGGAGATACTCACCTAACCACGACCACTCTGTTGGACATACACACCTACCCACGACCACTCTGTTGGAGATACTCACCTACCCATGTCCACTCTGTTGGAGATACACACCTACCGATCACCACTCTGTTGGAGATACACACCTACCCACGACCACTCTGTTGGAGATACTCACCTACCCACGACCACTCTGTTGGAGATACACACCTACCCACAACCACTCTGTAGGAGATACACACCCACCCACGACCACTCTGTTGGAGATACTCAGCTACCCACGACCACTCTGTTGGAGATACTGAGTCACCCACGACCACTCTGTTGGAAATTCTCACCTACCCACGACCACTCTGTTGGAGATACACACCTACCCACAACCACTCTGTTGGAGATACTCACCTACCCACGACCACTCTGTTGGAGATACTCAGTCATCCACAACCACTCTGTTGTGAGATACTCACCCAGCCATGACCAGTCTGTTGGAGATACACAACTACCCACGACCACTCTGTTGGAGATACTCACCTACCCATGACCACTCTGTTGGACATACACACCTACCCGCGACCTCTCTGTTGGAGATACTCACATAAGCATGACCACTCTGTTGGAGATTCTCACCTACCCACAACCACACTGTTGGAGATACTCACCTACCCATGACCACTCTGTTGGAGATACACACCTACCCATGACCACTCTGTTGGAGATACTCACCTACTCACGACCACTCTATTAGAGATACTCACCTACCCATGACCACTCTGTTGGAGATTCACACCTACCAAAGACCACTCTGTTGGAGACACTGAGTCACCCACGAGCACTCTGTTGGAGATTCTCACCTACCCACGACCACTCTGTTGGAGATTCTCACCTACCCACGACCACTCTGTTGGAGATACTCAGTCACCCACGAGCACTCTGTTGGAGATACTCACCTTTCCACGACCACTCTGTTGGAGGTGCTCAGTCACCCACGACCTCTCTGTTGGAGATACTCACCTACCCAAGACAACCCTGTTGGAAATACTTAGTAACCCACTACCACTCTGTTGGAGATACACACCTACTCACGACCACTCTGTTGGAGATTCTCACCTACCCACAACCACTCTGTAGGAGATACACACCTACCCACGACCACTCTGTCGGAGATACTCACCTAGCCACGACCAGTCTGTTGGAGATACTCAGTCACCCACGACCACTCTGTTGGAGATACTCAGTCACCCACGACCACTCTGTTGGAGATACTTACCTACCCACGACCACTCTGTTGGAGATACACACATACCCACGACCACTCTGTTGGAGATACTGAGTCACCCACGACCACTCTGTTGTAGATTCTCACCTACCCACGACCACTCTGTTGGAGATACACACCCACCCACGACCACTCTGTTGGAGATACTCAGTCACCCACGACCACTCTGTTGGAGATACTCACCTTTCCACGACCACTCTGTTGGAGGTGCTCAGTCACCCACGACCACTCTGTTGGAGATACTCACCTACCCATGACCACTCTGTTGGAGATACTGAGTCACCCACGACCACTCTGTTGGAGATACACACCTACCCACGACCACTCTGTTGGAGAAACTCACCTACCTACGACCACTCTGTTGGAGATACTCAGTCATCCACAACCACTCTGTTGTGAGATACTCACCCAGCCACGACCAGTCTGTTGGAGATACACAACTACCCACGAGCACTCTGTTGGAGATTCTCACCTACCCACGACCACTCTGTTGGAGATTCACACCTACCAAAGACCACTCTGTTGGAGACACTGAGTCACCCACGAGCACTCTGTTGGAGATACTCAGTCACCCACGAGCACTCTGTTGGAGATACTCACCTTTCCACGACCACTCTGTTGGAGGTGCTCAGTCACCCACGACCTCTCTGTTGGAGATACTCACCTACCCAAGACCACCCTGTTGGAGATACTTAGTAACCCACTACCACTCTGTTGGAGATACACACCTACTCACGACCACTCTGTTGGAGATTCTCACCTACCCACAACCACTCTGTAGGAGATACACACCTACCCACGACCACTCTGTTGGAGATACTCACCTAGCCACGACCAGTCTGTTGGAGATACTCAGTCACCCACGACCACTCTGTTGGAGATACTCACCTAACCACGACCACTCTGTTGGACATACACACCTACCCACGACCACTCTGTTGGAGATACTCACCTACCCATGTCCACTCTGTTGGAGATACACACCTACCGATCATCACTCTGTTGGAGATACACACCTACCCACGACCACTCTGTTGGAGATACTCACCTACCCACGACCACTCTGTTGGAGATACACACCTACCCACAACCACTCTGTAGGAGATACACACCCACCCACGACCACTCTGTTGGAGATACTCAGCTACCCACGACCACTCTGTTGGAGATACTGAGTCACCCACGACCACTCTGTTGGAAATTCTCACCTACCCACGACCACTCTGTTGGAGATACACACCTACCCACAACCACTCTGTTGGAGATACTCACCTACCCACGACCACTCTGTTGGAGATACTCAGTCATCCACAACCACTCTGTTGTGAGATACTCACCCAGCCATGACCAGTCTGTTGGAGATACACAACTACCCACGACCACTCTGTTGGAGATACTCACCTACCCATGACCACTCTGTTGGACATACACACCTACCCGCGACCTCTCTGTTGGAGATACTCACATAAGCATGACCACTCTGTTGGAGATTCTCACCTACCCACAACCACACTGTTGGAGATACTCACCTACCCATGACCACTCTGTTGGAGATACACACCTACCCATGACCACTCTGTTGGAGATACTCACCTACTCACGACCACTCTATTAGAGATACTCACCTACCCATGACCACTCTGTTGGAGATTCACACCTACCAAAGACCACTCTGTTGGAGACACTGAGTCACCCACGAGCACTCTGTTGGAGATTCTCACCTACCCACGACCACTCTGTTGGAGATTCTCACCTACCCACGACCACTCTGTTGGAGATACTCAGTCACCCACGAGCACTCTGTTGGAGATACTCACCTTTCCACGACCACTCTGTTGGAGGTGCTCAGTCACCCACGACCTCTCTGTTGGAGATACTCACCTACCCAAGACCACCCTGTTGGAAATACTTAGTAACCCACTACCACTCTGTTGGAGATACACACCTACTCACGACCACTCTGTTGGAGATTCTCACCTACCCACAACCACTCTGTAGGAGATACACACCTACCCACGACCACTCTGTCGGAGATACTCACCTAGCCACGACCAGTCTGTTGGAGATACTCAGTCACCCACGACCACTCTGTTGGAGATACTCAGTCACCCACGACCACTCTGTTGGAGATACTTACCTACCCACGACCACTCTGTTGGAGATACACACATACCCACGACCACTCTGTTGGAGATACTGAGTCACCCACGACCACTCTGTTGTAGATTCTCACCTACCCACGACCACTCTGTTGGAGATACACACCCACCCACGACCACTCTGTTGGAGATACTCAGTCACCCACGACCACTCTGTTGGAGATACTCACCTTTCCACGACCACTCTGTTGGAGGTGCTCAGTCACCCACGACCACTCTGTTGGAGATACTCACCTACCCATGACCACTCTGTTGGAGATACTGAGTCACCCACGACCACTCTGTTGGAGATACACACCTACCCACGACCACTCTGTTGGAGAAACTCACCTACCTACGACCACTCTGTTGGAGATACTCAGTCATCCACAACCACTCTGTTGTGAGATACTCACCCAGCCACGACCAGTCTGTTGGAGATACACAACTACCCACGACCACTCTGTTGGAGATACTCACCTACTCACGACCACTCTGTTGGAGATTCTCACCTACCCATGACCACTCTGTTGGAGGTACTCAGTCACCCACGACCACTCTGTTGGAGATACTCACATAAGCATGACCACTCTGTTGGAGATTCTCATCTACCCACAACCACTCTGTAGGAGATACACACCTACCCACGACCACTCTGTTGGAGATTCTCACCTACCCATGACCACTCTGTTGGAGATACTCAGTCACCCACGACCACTCTGTTGGAGATACTCACATAAGCATGACCACTCTGTTGGAGATTATCACCTACCCACAACCACTCTGTTGGAGATACACACCTACTCACGACCACTCTGTTGGAGATTCTCACCTACCCACAACCACTCTGTAGGAGATACACACCTACCCACGACCACTCTGTTGGAGATACTCACCTAGCCACGACCAGTCTGTTGGAGATACTCAGTCACCCACGACCACTCTGTTGGAGATACTCAGTCACCCACGACCACTCTGTTGGAGATACTTACCTACCCACGACCACTCTGTTGGAGATACACACATACCCACGACCACTCTGTTGGAGATACTGAGTCACCCACGACCACTCTGTTGTAGATTCTCACCTACCCACGACCACTCTGTTGGAGATACACACCTACCCACAACCACTCTGTAGGAGATACACACCCACCCACGACCACTCTGTTGGAGATACTCAGTCACCCACGACCACTCTGTTGGAGATACTCACCTTTCCACGACCACTCTGTTGGAGGTGCTCAGTCACCCACGACCACTCTGTTGGAGATACTCACCTACCCACGACCACTCTGTTGGAGATTCTCACCTACCCACGACCACTCTGTTGGAGATACTCACCTACCCACGACCACTCTGTTGGAGATACTCAGTCATGCACAACCACTCTGTTGTGAGATACTCACCCAGCCACGACCAGTCTGTTGGAGATACACAACTACCCACGACCACTCTGTTGGAGATACTCACCTACCCATGACCACTCTGTTGGACATACACACCTACCCGCGACCTCTCTGTTGGAGATACTCACATAAGCATGACCACTCTGTTGGAGATTCTCACCTACCCACGACCTCTCTGTTGGAGATACTCACCTACCCAAGACCACCCTGTTGGAGATACTTAGTAACCCACTACCACTCTGTTGGAGATACACACCTACTCACGACCACTCTGTTAGAGATACTCACCTACCCATGACCACTCTGTTGGAGATTCACACCTACCAAAGACCACTCTGTTGGAGACACTGAGTCACCCACGAGCACTCTGTTGGAGATTCTCACCTACCCACGACCACTCTGTTGGAGATTCTCACCTTCCCACGACCACTCTGTTGGAGATACTCAGTCACCCACGAGCACTCTGTTGGAGATACTCACCTTTCCACGACCACTCTGTTGGAGGTGCTCAGTCACCCACGACCTCTCTGTTGGAGATACTCACCTACCCAAGACCACCCTGTTGGAGATACTTAGTAACCCACTACCACTCTGTTGGAGATACACACCTACTCACGACCACTCTGTTAGAGATACTCACCTACCCATGACCACTCTGTTGGAGATTCACACCTACCAAAGACCACTCTGTTGGAGACACTGAGTCACCCACGAGCACTCTGTTGGAGATTCTCACCTACCCACGACCACTCTGTTGGAGATTCTCACCTACCCACGACCACTCTGTTGGAGATACTCAGTCACCCACGAGCACTCTGTTGGAGATACTCACCTTTCCACGACCACTCTGTTGGAGGTGCTCAGTCACCCACGACCTCTCTGTTGGAGATACTCACCTACCCAAGACCACCCTGTTGGAGATACTTAGTAACCCACTACCACTCTGTTGGAGATACACACCTACTCACGACCACTCTGTTGGAGATTCTCACCTACCCACAACCACTCTGTAGGAGATACACACCTACCCACGACCACTCTGTTGGAGATACTCACCTACCCACGACCACTCTGTTGGAGATACACACCTACCCACATCCACTCTGTAGGAGATACACACCCACCCACGACCACTCTGTTGGAGATACTCAGCTACCCACGACCACTCTGTTGGAGATACTGAGTCACCCACGACCACTCTGTTGGAAATTCTCACCTACCCACGACCACTCTGTTGGAGATACACACCTACCCACAACCACTCTGTTGGAGATACTCACCTACCCACGACCACTCTGTTGGAGATACTCAGTCATCCACAACCACTCTGTTGTGAGATACTCACCCAGCCACGACCAGTCTGTTGGAGATACACAACTACCCACGACCACTCTGTTGGAGATACTCACCTACCCATGACCACTCTGTTGGACATACACACCTACCCGCGACCTCTCTGTTGGAGATAATCACATAAGCATGACCACTCTGTTGGAGATTCTCACCTACCCACAACCACACTGTTGGAGATACTCACCTACCCATGACCACTCTGTTGGAGATACTCACCTACTCACGACCACTCTGTTAGAGATACTCACCTACCCATGACCACTCTTTTGGAGATTCACACCTACCAAAGACCACTCTGTTGGAGACACTGAGTCACCCACGAGCACTCTGTTGGAGATTCTCACCTACCCACGACCACTCTGTTGGAGATTCTCACCTACCCACGACCACTCTGTTGGAGATACTCAGTCACCCACGAGCACTCTGTTGGAGATACTCACCTTTCCACGACCACTCTGTTGGAGGTGCTCAGTCACCCACGACCTCTCTGTTGGAGATACTCACCTACCCAAGACCACCCTGTTGGAGATACTTAGTAACCCACTACCACTCTGTTGGAGATACACACCTACTCACGACCACTCTGTTGGAGATTCTCACCTACCCACAACCACTCTGTAGGAGATACACACCTACCCACGACCACTCTGTTGGAGATACTCACCTAGCCACGACCAGTCTGTTGGAGATACTCAGTCACCCACGACCACTCTGTTGGAGATACTCAGTCACCCACGACCACTCTGTTGGAGATACTTACCTACCCACGACCACTCTGTTGGAGATACACACATACCCACGACCACTCTGTTGGAGATACTCAGTCACCCATGACCACTCTGTTGGAGATACTCACCTACCCACAACCACTCTGTAGGAGATACACACCCACCTACGACCACTCTGTTGGAGATACTCAGCTACCCACGACCACTCTGTTGGAGATACTGAGTCACCCACGACCACTCTGTTGGAGATTCTCACCTACCCACGTCCACTCTGTTGGAGATACACACCTACCCACAACCACTCTGTTGGAGATACTCACCTACCCACGACCACGCTGTTGGAGATACTCAGTCATCCACAACCACTCTGTTGTGAGATACTCACCCAGCCACGACCAGTCTGTTGGAGATACACAACTACCCACGACCACTCTGTTGGAGATACTCACCTACCCATGACCACTCTGTTGGACATACACACCTACCCGCGACCTCTCTGTTGGAGATACTCACATAAGCATGACCACTCTGTTGGAGATTCTCACCTACCCTCAACCACACTGTTGGAGATACTCAACTACCCATGACCACTCTGTTGGAGATACAAACCTACCCATGACCACTCTGTTGGAGATACTCACCTACTCACGACCACTCTGTTAGAGATACTCACCTAGCCATGACCACTCTGTTGGAGATTCACACCTACCAAAGACCACTCTGTTGGAGACACTGAGTCACCCACGAGCACTCTGTTGGAGATTCTCACCTGCCCACGACCACTCTGTTGGAGATTCTCACCTACCCACGACCACTCTGTTGGAGATACTCAGTCACCCACGAGCACTCTGTTGGAGATACTCACCTTTCCACGACCACTCTGTTGGAGGTGCTCAGTCACCCACGACCTCTCTGTTGGAGATACTCACCTACCCAAGACCACCCTGTTGGAGATACTTAGTAACCCACTACCACTCTGTTGGAGATACACACCTACTCACGACCACTCTGTTGGAGATTCTCACCTACCCACAACCACTCTGTAGGAGATACACACCTACCCACGACCACTCTGTTGTAGATTCTCACCTACCCACGACCACTCTGTTGGAGATACACACCTACCCACAACCACTCTGTAGGAGATACACACCCACCCACGACCACTCTGTTGGAGATACTCAGTCACCCACGACCACTCTGTTGGAGATACTCACCTTTCCACGACCACTCTGTTGGAGGTGCTCAGTCACCCACGACCACTCTGTTGGAGATACTCACCTACCCACGACCACTCTGTTGGAGATTCTCACCTACCCACGACCACTCTGTTGGAGATACTCACCTACCCACGACCACTCTGTTGGAGATACTCAGTCATGCACAACCACTCTGTTGTGAGATACTCACCCAGCCACGACCAGTCTGTTGGAGATACACAACTACCCACGACCACTCTGTTGGAGATACTCACCTACCCATGACCACTCTGTTGGACATACACACCTACCCGCGACCTCTCTGTTGGAGATACTCACATAAGCATGACCACTCTGTTGGAGATTCTCACCTACCCACGACCTCTCTGTTGGAGATACTCACCTACCCAAGACCACCCTGTTGGAGATACTTAGTAACCCACTACCACTCTGTTGGAGATACACACCTACTCACGACCACTCTGTTAGAGATACTCACCTACCCATGACCACTCTGTTGGAGATTCACACCTACCAAAGACCACTCTGTTGGAGACACTGAGTCACCCACGAGCACTCTGTTGGAGATTCTCACCTACCCACGACCACTCTGTTGGAGATTCTCACCTTCCCACGACCACTCTGTTGGAGATACTCAGTCACCCACGAGCACTCTGTTGGAGATACTCACCTTTCCACGACCACTCTGTTGGAGGTGCTCAGTCACCCACGACCTCTCTGTTGGAGATACTCACCTACCCAAGACCACCCTGTTGGAGATACTTAGTAACCCACTACCACTCTGTTGGAGATACACACCTACTCACGACCACTCTGTTAGAGATACTCACCTACCCATGACCACTCTGTTGGAGATTCACACCTACCAAAGACCACTCTGTTGGAGACACTGAGTCACCCACGAGCACTCTGTTGGAGATTCTCACCTACCCACGACCACTCTGTTGGAGATTCTCACCTACCCACGACCACTCTGTTGGAGATACTCAGTCACCCACGAGCACTCTGTTGGAGATACTCACCTTTCCACGACCACTCTGTTGGAGGTGCTCAGTCACCCACGACCTCTCTGTTGGAGATACTCACCTACCCAAGACCACCCTGTTGGAGATACTTAGTAACCCACTACCACTCTGTTGGAGATACACACCTACTCACGACCACTCTGTTGGAGATTCTCACCTACCCACAACCACTCTGTAGGAGATACACACCTACCCACGACCACTCTGTTGGAGATACTCACCTACCCACGACCACTCTGTTGGAGATACACACCTACCCACATCCACTCTGTAGGAGATACACACCCACCCACGACCACTCTGTTGGAGATACTCAGCTACCCACGACCACTCTGTTGGAGATACTGAGTCACCCACGACCACTCTGTTGGAAATTCTCACCTACCCACGACCACTCTGTTGGAGATACACACCTACCCACAACCACTCTGTTGGAGATACTCACCTACCCACGACCACTCTGTTGGAGATACTCAGTCATCCACAACCACTCTGTTGTGAGATACTCACCCAGCCACGACCAGTCTGTTGGAGATACACAACTACCCACGACCACTCTGTTGGAGATACTCACCTACCCATGACCACTCTGTTGGACATACACACCTACCCGCGACCTCTCTGTTGGAGATAATCACATAAGCATGACCACTCTGTTGGAGATTCTCACCTACCCACAACCACACTGTTGGAGATACTCACCTACCCATGACCACTCTGTTGGAGATACTCACCTACTCACGACCACTCTGTTAGAGATACTCACCTACCCATGACCACTCTTTTGGAGATTCACACCTACCAAAGACCACTCTGTTGGAGACACTGAGTCACCCACGAGCACTCTGTTGGAGATTCTCACCTACCCACGACCACTCTGTTGGAGATTCTCACCTACCCACGACCACTCTGTTGGAGATACTCAGTCACCCACGAGCACTCTGTTGGAGATACTCACCTTTCCACGACCACTCTGTTGGAGGTGCTCAGTCACCCACGACCTCTCTGTTGGAGATACTCACCTACCCAAGACCACCCTGTTGGAGATACTTAGTAACCCACTACCACTCTGTTGGAGATACACACCTACTCACGACCACTCTGTTGGAGATTCTCACCTACCCACAACCACTCTGTAGGAGATACACACCTACCCACGACCACTCTGTTGGAGATACTCACCTAGCCACGACCAGTCTGTTGGAGATACTCAGTCACCCACGAC
The DNA here is from genome assembly GCF_048418815.1 of Hemitrygon akajei. Classification (NCBI taxonomy): domain Eukaryota; kingdom Metazoa; phylum Chordata; class Chondrichthyes; order Myliobatiformes; family Dasyatidae; genus Hemitrygon; species Hemitrygon akajei. Next base: position 220,328,296 of record NC_133124.1, on the reverse strand, counting down.
CACTCTGTTGGAGATACTCAGTCACCCACGACCACTCGGTTGGAGATACTTACCTACCCACGACCACTCTGTTGGAGATACACACATACCCACGACCACTCTGTTGGAGATACTCAGTCACCCATGACCACTCTGTTGGAGATACTCACCTACCCACAACCACTCTGTAGGAGATACACACCCACCTACGACCACTCTGTTGGAGATACTCAGCTACCCACGACCACTCTGTTGGAGATACTGAGTCACCCACGACCACTCTGTTGGAGATTCTCACCTACCCACGTCCACTCTGTTGGAGATACACACCTACCCACAACCACTCTGTTGGAGATACTCACCTACCCACGACCACGCTGTTGGAGATACTCAGTCATCCACAACCACTCTGTTGTGAGATACTCACCCAGCCACGACCAGTCTGTTGGAGATACACAACTACCCACGACCACTCTGTTGGAGATACTCACCTACCCATGACCACTCTGTTGGACATACACACCTACCCGCGACCTCTCTGTTGGAGATACTCACATAAGCATGACCACTCTGTTGGAGATTCTCACCTACCCTCAACCACACTGTTGGAGATACTCAACTACCCATGACCACTCTGTTGGAGATACACACCTACCCATGACCACTCTGTTGGAGATACTCACCTACTCACGACCACTCTGTTAGAGATACTCACCTAGCCATGACCACTCTGTTGGAGATTCACACCTACCAAAGACCACTCTGTTGGAGACACTGAGTCACCCACGAGCACTCTGTTGGAGATTCTCACCTGCCCACGACCACTCTGTTGGAGATTCTCACCTACCCACGACCACTCTGTTGGAGATACTCAGTCACCCACGAGCACTCTGTTGGAGATACTCACCTTTCCACGACCACTCTGTTGGAGGTGCTCAGTCACCCACGACCTCTCTGTTGGAGATACTCACCTACCCAAGACCACCCTGTTGGAGATACTTAGTAACCCACTACCACTCTGTTGGAGATACACACCTACTCACGACCACTCTGTTGGAGATTCTCACCTACCCACAACCACTCTGTAGGAGATACACACCTACCCACGACCACTCTGTTGGAGATACTCACCTAGCCACGACCAGTCTGTTGGAGATACTCAGTCACCCACGACCACTCTGTTGGAGATACTCACCTACCCACGACCTCTCTGTTGGACATACACACCTACCCACGACCACTCTGTTGGAGATACTCACCTACCCATGTCCACTCTGTTGGAGATACACACCTACCGATCACCACTCTGTTGGAGATACACACCTACCCACGACCACTCTGTTGGAGATACTCACCTACCCACGACCACTCTGTTGGAGATACACACCTACCCACAACCACTCTGTAGGAGATACACACCCACCCACGACCACTCTGTTGGAGATACTCAGCTACCCACGACCACTCTGTTGGAGATACTGAGTCACCCACGACCACTCTGTTGGAAATTCTCACCTACCCACGACCACTCTGTTGGAGATACACACCTACCCACAACCACTCTGTTGGAGATACTCACCTACCCACGACCACTCTGTTGGAGATACTCAGTCATCCACAACCACTCTGTTGTGAGATACTCACCCAGCCATGACCAGTCTGTTGGAGATACACAACTACCCACGACCACTCTGTTGGAGATACTCACCTACCCATGACCACTCTGTTGGACATACACACCTACCCGCGACCTCTCTGTTGGAGATACTCACATAAGCATGACCACTCTGTTGGAGATTCTCACCTACCCACATCCACACTGTTGGAGATACTCACCTACCCATGACCACTCTGTTGGAGATACACACCTACCCATGACCACTCTGTTGGAGATACTCACCTACTCACGACCACTCTGTTAGAGATACTCACCTACCCATGACCACTCTGTTGGAGATTCACACCTACCAAAGACCACTCTGTTGGAGACACTGAGTCACCCACGAGCACTCTGTTGGAGATTCTCACCTACCCACGACCACTCTGTTGGAGATTCTCACCTACCCACGACCACTCTGTTGGAGATACTCAGTCACCCACGAGCACTCTGTTGGAGATACTCACCTTTCCACGACCACTCTGTTGGAGGTGCTCAGTCACCCACGACCTCTCTGTTGGAGATACTCACCTACCCAAGACCACCCTGTTGGAGATACTTAGTAACCCACTACCACTCTGTTGGAGATACACACCTACTCACGACCACTCTGTTGGAGATTCTCACCTACCCACAACCACTCTGTAGGAGATACACACCTACCCACGACCACTCTGTTGGAGATACTCACCTAGCCACGACCAGTCTGTTGGAGACACTCAGTCACCCACGACCAGTCTGTTGGAGATACTCAGTCACCCACGACCACTCTGTTGGAGATACTTACCTACCCACGACCACTCTGTTGGAGATACACACATACCCACGACCACTCTGTTGGAGATACTGAGTCACCCACGACCACTCTGTTGGAGATTCTCACCTACCCACGTCCACTCTGTTGGAGATACACACCTACCCACAACCACTCTGTTGGAGATACTCACCTACCCACGACCACGCTGTTGGAGATACTCAGTCATCCACGAGCACTCTGTTGGAGATACTCACCTTTCCACGACCACTCTGTTGGAGGTGCTCAGTCACCCACGACCTCTCTGTTGGAGATACTCACCTACCGAAGACCACCCTGTTGGAGATACTTAGTCACCCACTACCACTCTGTTGGAGATACTCACCTACTCATGACCACTCTGTTGGAGATACTCACCTACCCACGACCACTCTGTTGGAGATTCTCACCTACCCACGACCACTCTGTTGGAGATACACACCTACTCACGACCACTCTGTAGGAGATACACACCTACCCACGACCAGTCTGTTGGAGATACTCAGTCACCCACGACCACTCTGTTGGAGATACTCAGTCACCCACGACCACTCTGTTGGAGATACTCACCTACCCACGACCACTCTGTTGGAGATACTGAGTCACCCACGACCTCTCTGTTGGAGATTCTCACCTACCCACGACCACTCTGTTGGAGATACACACCTACCCACAACCACTCTGTAGGAGATACACACCCACCCACGACCACTCTGTTGGAGATACTCACCTACCCACGACCACTCTGTTGGAGATACTCACCTACTCATGACCACTCTGTTGGAGATACTCACCTACCCACGACCACTCTGTTGGAGATTCTCACCTACCCACGACCACTCTGTTGGAGATACACACCTACTCACGACCTCTCTGTTGGAGATACTCACCTACCCTCGACCACTCTGTTGGAGATACTCACCTACCCACGCCCATTCTGTTGGAGATTCACACCTACCCACGACCACTCTGTTGGAGATACTCAGTCAACCACGACCACTCTGTTGGAGATTCTCACCTACCCACGACCACTCTGTTGTTGATACTCACCTACTCACGACCAGTCTGTTGGAGATACACACCTACCCACGACCACTCTGTTGTAGATACTCACCTACTCACGACCACTCTGTTAGAGATACTCACCTACCCATGACCACTCTGTTGGAGATTCACACCTACCAAAGAACACTGTTGGAGACACTGAGTCACCCACGACCACTCTGTTGGAGATTCTCACCTACCCACGACCACTCTGTTGGAGATACTCACCTACCCAAGACCACTCTGTTGGAGATACTGAGTCACCCACGACCACTCTTTTGGTGATTCTCACCTACCCACGACCACTCTGTTGGAGATACACACCTACCCACAATCACTCTGTAGGAGATACAGACCCACCCACGACCACTCTGTTGGAGATACACACCTACCCACAATCACTCTGTAGGAGATACAGACCCACCCACGACCACTCTGTTGGAGATACTCAGTCACCCACGACCTCTCTGTTCGAGATTCACACCTACCCACGACCACTCTGTTGGAGATACTCACCTACCCACGACCACTCTGTTGGAGATTCTCACCTACCCACGACCACTCTGTTAGAGATTCACCCCTACCCACGACCACTCTGTTGGAGATTCACACCTGCCCACGACCACTCTGTTGGAGATACACATCTACCCACGACCACTCTGTTGGAGATACACACCAACCCATGACCACTCTGTTTGAGATACTCACCTACTCACGACCACTCTGTTAGTGATACTCACCTACCCATGACCACTCTGTTGGAGATTCACACCTACCAAAGACCACTCTGTTGGAGACACTGAGTCACCCACGAGCACTCTGTTGGAGAATCTCACCTACCCACGACCACTCTGTTGGAGATACACACCTACCCACGACCACTCTGTTGGAGATACTCACCTACCCACGACCACTCTGTTGGAGATACTCAGTCATCCACAACCACTCTGTTGTGAGATACTCACCCAGCCACGACCAGTCTGTTGGAGATACACAACTACCCACGACCACTCTGTTGGAGATACCTAGCTACCCATGACCACTCTGTTGGACATACACACCTACCCGCGACCACTCTGTTGGTGATTCTCACCTACCCACGACCACTCTGTTGGAGATTCTCACCTACCCACGACCACTCTGTTGGAGATACTCACCTACCCACGACCACTCTGTTGGCGATTCTCACCTACCCATGACCACTCTGTTGGAGATACTCAGTCACGCACGACCACTCTGTTGGAGATACTCACATAAGCATGACCACTCTGTTGGAGATTCTCACCTACCCACAACCACACTGTTGGAGATACTCACCTACCCATGACCACTATGTTGGAGATACACACCTACCCTCGACCACTCTGTTGGAGATACTCACCTACCCACGACCACTCTGTTGGAGATACACACCTACCCACAACCACTCTGTAGGAGATACACACCCACCTACGACCACTCTGTTGGAGATACTCAGCTACCCACGACCACTCTGTTGGAGATACTGAGTCACCCACGACCACTCTGTTGGAGATTCTCACCTACCCACGTCCACTCTGTTGGAGATACACACCTACCCACAACCACTCTGTTGGAGATACTCACCTACCCACGACCACTCTGTTGGAGATACTCAGTCATCCACAACCACTCTGTTGTGAGATACTCACCCAGCCACGACCACTCTGTTGTAGATTCTCACCTACCCACTACCACTCTGTTGGAGATACACACCTACCCACAACCACTCTGTAGGAGATACACACCCACCCACGACCACTCTGTTGGAGATACTCAGTCACCCACGACCACTCTGTTGGAGATACTCACCTTTCCACGACCACTCTGTTGGAGGTGCTCAGTCACCCACGACCACTCTGTTGGAGATACTCACCTACCCACGACCACTCTGTTGGAGATACTGAGTCACCCACGACCACTCTGTTGGAGAATCTCACCTACCCACGACCACTCTGTTGGAGATACACACCTACCCACGACCACTCTGTTGGAGATACTCACCTACCCACGACCACTCTGTTGGAGATACTCAGTCATCCACAACCACTCTGTTGTGAGATACTCACCCAGCCACGACCAGTCTGTTGGAGATACACAACTACCCACGACCACTATGTTGGAGATACACACCTACCCTCGACCACTCTGTTGGAGATACTCACCTACCCACGACCACTCTGTTGGAGATACACACCTACCCACAACCACTCTGTAGGAGATACACACCCACCTACGACCACTCTGTTGGAGATACTCAGCTACCCACGACCACTCTGTTGGAGATACTGAGTCACCCACGACCACTCTGTTGGAGATTCTCACCTACCCACGTCCACTCTGTTGGAGATACACACCTACCCACAACCACTCTGTTGGAGATACTCACCTACCCACGACCACTCTGTTGGAGATACTCAGTCATCCACAACCACTCTGTTGTGACATACTCACCCAGCCACGACCAGTCTGTTGGAGATACACAACTACCCACGACCACTCTGTTGGAGATACTCACCTACCCATGACCACTCTGTTGGACATACACACCTACCCGCGACCTCTCTGTTGGAGATACTCACATAAGCATGACTACTCTGTTGGAGATTCTCACCTACCCATGACCACTCTGTTGGAGATACACACCTACCCATGACCACTCTGTTGGAGATACTCAGTCACCCACGAGCACTCTGTTGGAGATTCTCACCTACCCACGACCACTCTGTTGGAGATTCACACCTACCAAAGACCACTCTGTTGGAGACACTGAGTCACCCACGAGCACTCTGTTGGAGATTCTCACCTACCCACGACCACTCTGTTGGAGATTCTCACCTACCCACGACCACTCTGTTGGAGATACTCAGTCACCCACGAGCACTCTGTTGGAGATACTCACCTTTCCACGACCACTCTGTTGGAGGTGCTCAGTCACCCACGACCTCTCTGTTGGAGATACTCACCTACCCAAGACCACCCTGTTGGAGATACTTAGTAACCCACTACCACTCTGTTGGAGATACACACCTACTCACGACCACTCTGTTGGAGATTCTCACCTACCCACAACCACTCTGTAGGAGATACACACCTACCCACGACCACTCTGTTGGAGATACTCACCTAGCCACGACCAGTCTGTTGGAGATACTCAGTCACCCACGACCACTCTGTTGGAGATACTCACCTAACCACGACCACTCTGTTGGACATACACACCTACCCACGACCACTCTGTTGGAGATACTCACCTACCCATGTCCACTCTGTTGGAGATACACACCTACCGATCACCACTCTGTTGGAGATACACACCTACCCACGACCACTCTGTTGGAGATACTCACCTACCCACGACCACTCTGTTGGAGATACACACCTACCCACAACCACTCTGTAGGAGATACACACCCACCCACGACCACTCTGTTGGAGATACTCAGCTACCCACGACCACTCTGTTGGAGATACTGAGTCACCCACGACCACTCTGTTGGAAATTCTCACCTACCCACGACCACTCTGTTGGAGATACACACCTACCCACAACCACTCTGTTGGAGATACTCACCTACCCACGACCACTCTGTTGGAGATACTCAGTCATCCACAACCACTCTGTTGTGAGATACTCACCCAGCCATGACCAGTCTGTTGGAGATACACAACTACCCACGACCACTCTGTTGGAGATACTCACCTAGCCATGACCACTCTGTTGGAGATTCACACCTACCAAAGACCACTCTGTTGGAGACACTGAGTCACCCACGAGCACTCTGTTGGAGATTCTCACCTGCCCACGACCACTCTGTTGGAGATTCTCACCTACCCACGTCCACTCTGTTGGAGATACACACCTACCCACAACCACTCTGTTGGAGATACTCACCTACCCACGACCACTCTGTTGGAGATACTCAGTCATCCACAACCACTCTGTTGTGACATACTCACCCAGCCACGACCAGTCTGTTGGAGATACACAACTACCCACGACCACTCTGTTGGAGATACTCACCTACCCATGACCACTCTGTTGGACATACACACCTACCCGCGACCTCTCTGTTGGAGATACTCACATAAGCATGACTACTCTGTTGGAGATTCTCACCTACCCATGACCACTCTGTTGGAGATACACACCTACCCATGACCACTCTGTTGGAGATACTCAGTCACCCACGAGCACTCTGTTGGAGATTCTCACCTACCCACGACCACTCTGTTGGAGATTCACACCTACCAAAGACCACTCTGTTGGAGACACTGAGTCACCCACGAGCACTCTGTTGGAGATTCTCACCTACCCACGACCACTCTGTTGGAGATTCTCACCTACCCACGACCACTCTGTTGGAGATACTCAGTCACCCACGAGCACTCTGTTGGAGATACTCACCTTTCCACGACCACTCTGTTGGAGGTGCTCAGTCACCCACGACCTCTCTGTTGGAGATACTCACCTACCCAAGACCACCCTGTTGGAGATACTTAGTAACCCACTACCACTCTGTTGGAGATACACACCTACTCACGACCACTCTGTTGGAGATTCTCACCTACCCACAACCACTCTGTAGGAGATACACACCTACCCACGACCACTCTGTTGGAGATACTCACCTAGCCACGACCAGTCTGTTGGAGATACTCAGTCACCCACGACCACTCTGTTGGAGATACTCACCTAACCACGACCACTCTGTTGGACATACACACCTACCCACGACCACTCTGTTGGAGATACTCACCTACCCATGTCCACTCTGTTGGAGATACACACCTACCGATCACCACTCTGTTGGAGATACACACCTACCCACGACCACTCTGTTGGAGATACTCACCTACCCACGACCACTCTGTTGGAGATACACACCTACCCACAACCACTCTGTAGGAGATACACACCCACCCACGACCACTCTGTTGGAGATACTCAGCTACCCACGACCACTCTGTTGGAGATACTGAGTCACCCACGACCACTCTGTTGGAAATTCTCACCTACCCACGACCACTCTGTTGGAGATACACACCTACCCACAACCACTCTGTTGGAGATACTCACCTACCCACGACCACTCTGTTGGAGATACTCAGTCATCCACAACCACTCTGTTGTGAGATACTCACCCAGCCATGACCAGTCTGTTGGAGATACACAACTACCCACGACCACTCTGTTGGAGATACTCACCTACCCATGACCACTCTGTTGGACATACACACCTACCCGCGACCTCTCTGTTGGAGATACTCACATAAGCATGACCACTCTGTTGGAGATTCTCACCTACCCACAACCACACTGTTGGAGATACTCACCTACCCATGACCACTCTGTTGGAGATACACACCTACCCATGACCACTCTGTTGGAGATACTCACCTACTCACGACCACTCTATTAGAGATACTCACCTACCCATGACCACTCTGTTGGAGATTCACACCTACCAAAGACCACTCTGTTGGAGACACTGAGTCACCCACGAGCACTCTGTTGGAGATTCTCACCTACCCACGACCACTCTGTTGGAGATTCTCACCTACCCACGACCACTCTGTTGGAGATACTCAGTCACCCACGAGCACTCTGTTGGAGATACTCACCTTTCCACGACCACTCTGTTGGAGGTGCTCAGTCACCCACGACCTCTCTGTTGGAGATACTCACCTACCCAAGACCACCCTGTTGGAAATACTTAGTAACCCACTACCACTCTGTTGGAGATACACACCTACTCACGACCACTCTGTTGGAGATTCTCACCTACCCACAACCACTCTGTAGGAGATACACACCTACCCACGACCACTCTGTCGGAGATACTCACCTAGCCACGACCAGTCTGTTGGAGATACTCAGTCACCCACGACCACTCTGTTGGAGATACTCAGTCACCCACGACCACTCTGTTGGAGATACTTACCTACCCACGACCACTCTGTTGGAGATACACACATACCCACGACCACTCTGTTGGAGATACTGAGTCACCCACGACCACTCTGTTGTAGATTCTCACCTACCCACGACCACTCTGTTGGAGATACACACCCACCCACGACCACTCTGTTGGAGATACTCAGTCACCCACGACCACTCTGTTGGAGATACTCACCTTTCCACGACCACTCTGTTGGAGGTGCTCAGTCACCCACGACCACTCTGTTGGAGATACTCACCTACCCATGACCACTCTGTTGGAGATACTGAGTCACCCACGACCACTCTGTTGGAGATACACACCTACCCACGACCACTCTGTTGGAGAAACTCACCTACCTACGACCACTCTGTTGGAGATACTCAGTCATCCACAACCACTCTGTTGTGAGATACTCACCCAGCCACGACCAGTCTGTTGGAGATACACAACTACCCACGAGCACTCTGTTGGAGATTCTCACCTACCCACGACCACTCTGTTGGAGATTCACACCTACCAAAGACCACTCTGTTGGAGACACTGAGTCACCCACGAGCACTCTGTTGGAGATACTCAGTCACCCACGAGCACTCTGTTGGAGATACTCACCTTTCCACGACCACTCTGTTGGAGGTGCTCAGTCACCCACGACCTCTCTGTTGGAGATACTCACCTACCCAAGACCACCCTGTTGGAGATACTTAGTAACCCACTACCACTCTGTTGGAGATACACACCTACTCACGACCACTCTGTTGGAGATTCTCACCTACCCACAACCACTCTGTAGGAGATACACACCTACCCACGACCACTCTGTTGGAGATACTCACCTAGCCACGACCAGTCTGTTGGAGATACTCAGTCACCCACGACCACTCTGTTGGAGATACTCACCTAACCACGACCACTCTGTTGGACATACACACCTACCCACGACCACTCTGTTGGAGATACTCACCTACCCATGTCCACTCTGTTGGAGATACACACCTACCGATCATCACTCTGTTGGAGATACAAACCTACCCACGACCACTCTGTTGGAGATACTCACCTACCCACGACCACTCTGTTGGAGATACACACCTACCCACAACCACTCTGTAGGAGATACACACCCACCCACGACCACTCTGTTGGAGATACTCAGCTACCCACGACCACTCTGTTGGAGATACTGAGTCACCCACGACCACTCTGTTGGAAATTCTCACCTACCCACGACCACTCTGTTGGAGATACACACCTACCCACAACCACTCTGTTGGAGATACTCACCTACCCACGACCACTCTGTTGGAGATACTCAGTCATCCACAACCACTCTGTTGTGAGATACTCACCCAGCCATGACCAGTCTGTTGGAGATACACAACTACCCACGACCACTCTGTTGGAGATACTCACCTACCCATGACCACTCTGTTGGACATACACACCTACCCGCGACCTCTCTGTTGGAGATACTCACATAAGCATGACCACTCTGTTGGAGATTCTCACCTACCCACAACCACACTGTTGGAGATACTCACCTACCCATGACCACTCTGTTGGAGATACACACCTACCCATGACCACTCTGTTGGAGATACTCACCTACTCACGACCACTCTATTAGAGATACTCACCTACCCATGACCACTCTGTTGGAGATTCACACCTACCAAAGACCACTCTGTTGGAGACACTGAGTCACCCACGAGCACTCTGTTGGAGATTCTCACCTACCCACGACCACTCTGTTGGAGATTCTCACCTACCCACGACCACTCTGTTGGAGATACTCAGTCACCCACGAGCACTCTGTTGGAGATACTCACCTTTCCACGACCACTCTGTTGGAGGTGCTCAGTCACCCACGACCTCTCTGTTGGAGATACTCACCTACCCAAGACCACCCTGTTGGAAATACTTAGTAACCCACTACCACTCTGTTGGAGATACACACCTACTCACGACCACTCTGTTGGAGATTCTCACCTACCCACAACCACTCTGTAGGAGATACACACCTACCCACGACCACTCTGTCGGAGATACTCACCTAGCCACGACCAGTCTGTTGGAGATACTCAGTCACCCACGACCACTCTGTTGGAGATACTCAGTCACCCACGACCACTCTGTTGGAGATACTTACCTACCCACGACCACTCTGTTGGAGATACACACATACCCACGACCACTCTGTTGGAAATACTGAGTCACCCACGACCACTCTGTTGTAGATTCTCACCTACCCACGACCACTCTGTTGGAGATACACACCCACCCACGACCACTCTGTTGGAGATACTCAGTCACCCACGACCACTCTGTTGGAGATACTCACCTTTCCACGACCACTCTGTTGGAGGTGCTCAGTCACCCACGACCACTCTGTTGGAGATACTCACCTACCCATGACCACTCTGTTGGAGATACTGAGTCACCCACGACCACTCTGTTGGAGATACACACCTACCCACGACCACTCTGTTGGAGAAACTCACCTACCTACGACCACTCTGTTGGAGATACTCAGTCATCCACAACCACTCTGTTGTGAGATACTCACCCAGCCACGACCAGTCTGTTGGAGATACACAACTACCCACGACCACTCTGTTGGAGATACTCACCTACTCACGACCACTCTGTTGGAGATTCTCACCTACCCATGACCACTCTGTTGGAGGTACTCAGTCACCCACGACCACTCTGTTGGAGATACTCACATAAGCATGACCACTCTGTTGGAGATTCTCACCTACCCACAACCACTCTGTTGGAGATACACACCTACTCACGACCACTCTGTTGGAGATTCTCATCTACCCACAACCACTCTGTAGGAGATACACACCTACCCACGACCACTCTGTTGGAGATTCTCACCTACCCATGACCACTCTGTTGGAGATACTCAGTCACCCACGACCACTCTGTTGGAGATACTCACATAAGCATGACCACTCTGTTGGAGATTATCACCTACCCACAACCACTCTGTTGGAGATACACACCTACTCACGACCACTCTGTTGGAGATTCTCACCTACCCACAACCACTCTGTAGGAGATACACACCTACCCACGACCACTCTGTTGGAGATACTCACCTAGCCACGACCAGTCTGTTGGAGATACTCAGTCACCCACGACCACTCTGTTGGAGATACTCAGTCACCCACGACCACTCTGTTGGAGATACTTACCTACCCACGACCACTCTGTTGGAGATACACACATACCCACGACCACTCTGTTGGAGATACTGAGTCACCCACGACCACTCTGTTGTAGATTCTCACCTACCCACGACCACTCTGTTGGAGATACACACCTACCCACAACCACTCTGTAGGAGATACACACCCACCCACGACCACTCTGTTGGAGATACTCAGTCACCCACGACCACTCTGTTGGAGATACTCACCTTTCCACGACCACTCTGTTGGAGGTGCTCAGTCACCCACGACCACTCTGTTGGAGATACTCACCTACCCACGACCACTCTGTTGGAGATTCTCACCTACCCACGACCACTCTGTTGGAGATACTCACCTACCCACGACCACTCTGTTGGAGATACTCAGTCATGCACAACCACTCTGTTGTGAGATACTCACCCAGCCACGACCAGTCTGTTGGAGATACACAACTACCCACGACCACTCTGTTGGAGATACTCACCTACCCATGACCACTCTGTTGGACATACACACCTACCCGCGACCTCTCTGTTGGAGATACTCACATAAGCATGACCACTCTGTTGGAGATTCTCACCTACCCACGACCTCTCTGTTGGAGATACTCACCTACCCAAGACCACCCTGTTGGAGATACTTAGTAACCCACTACCACTCTGTTGGAGATACACACCTACTCACGACCACTCTGTTAGAGATACTCACCTACCCATGACCACTCTGTTGGAGATTCACACCTACCAAAGACCACTCTGTTGGAGACACTGAGTCACCCACGAGCACTCTGTTGGAGATTCTCACCTACCCACGACCACTCTGTTGGAGATTCTCACCTTCCCACGACCACTCTGTTGGAGATACTCAGTCACCCACGAGCACTCTGTTGGAGATACTCACCTTTCCACGACCACTCTGTTGGAGGTGCTCAGTCACCCACGACCTCTCTGTTGGAGATACTCACCTACCCAAGACCACCCTGTTGGAGATACTTAGTAACCCACTACCACTCTGTTGGAGATACACACCTACTCACGACCACTCTGTTAGAGATACTCACCTACCCATGACCACTCTGTTGGAGATTCACACCTACCAAAGACCACTCTGTTGGAGACACTGAGTCACCCACGAGCACTCTGTTGGAGATTCTCACCTACCCACGACCACTCTGTTGGAGATTCTCACCTACCCACGACCACTCTGTTGGAGATACTCAGTCACCCACGAGCACTCTGTTGGAGATACTCACCTTTCCACGACCACTCTGTTGGAGGTGCTCAGTCACCCACGACCTCTCTGTTGGAGATACTCACCTACCCAAGACCACCCTGTTGGAGATACTTAGTAACCCACTACCACTCTGTTGGAGATACACACCTACTCACGACCACTCTGTTGGAGATTCTCACCTACCCACAACCACTCTGTAGGAGATACACACCTACCCACGACCACTCTGTTGGAGATACTCACCTACCCACGACCACTCTGTTGGAGATACACACCTACCCACATCCACTCTGTAGGAGATACACACCCACCCACGACCACTCTGTTGGAGATACTCAGCTACCCACGACCACTCTGTTGGAGATACTGAGTCACCCACGACCACTCTGTTGGAAATTCTCACCTACCCACGACCACTCTGTTGGAGATACACACCTACCCACAACCACTCTGTTGGAGATACTCACCTACCCACGACCACTCTGTTGGAGATACTCAGTCATCCACAACCACTCTGTTGTGAGATACTCACCCAGCCACGACCAGTCTGTTGGAGATACACAACTACCCACGACCACTCTGTTGGAGATACTCACCTACCCATGACCACTCTGTTGGACATACACACCTACCCGCGACCTCTCTGTTGGAGATAATCACATAAGCATGACCACTCTGTTGGAGATTCTCACCTACCCACAACCACACTGTTGGAGATACTCACCTACCCATGACCACTCTGTTGGAGATACTCACCTACTCACGACCACTCTGTTAGAGATACTCACCTACCCATGACCACTCTTTTGGAGATTCACACCTACCAAAGACCACTCTGTTGGAGACACTGAGTCACCCACGAGCACTCTGTTGGAGATTCTCACCTACCCACGACCACTCTGTTGGAGATTCTCACCTACCCACGACCACTCTGTTGGAGATACTCAGTCACCCACGAGCACTCTGTTGGAGATACTCACCTTTCCACGACCACTCTGTTGGAGGTGCTCAGTCACCCACGACCTCTCTGTTGGAGATACTCACCTACCCAAGACCACCCTGTTGGAGATACTTAGTAACCCACTACCACTCTGTTGGAGATACACACCTACTCACGACCACTCTGTTGGAGATTCTCACCTACCCACAACAACTCTGTAGGAGATACACACCTACCCACGACCACTCTGTTGGAGATACTCACCTAGCCACGACCAGTCTGTTGGAGATACTCAGTCACCCACGACCACTCTGTTGGAGATACTCAGTCACCCACGACCACTCTGTTGGAGATACTTACCTACCCACGACCACTCTGTTGGAGATACACACATACCCACGACCACTCTGTTGGAGATACTCAGTCACCCATGACCACTCTGTTGGAGATACTCACCTACCCACAACCACTCTGTAGGAGATACACACCCACCTACGACCACTCTGTTGGAGATACTCAGCTACCCACGACCACTCTGTTGGAGATACTGAGTCACCCACGACCACTCTGTTGGAGATTCTCACCTACCCACGTCCACTCTGTTGGAGATACACACCTACCCACAACCACTCTGTTGGAGATACTCACCTACCCACGACCACGCTGTTGGAGATACTCAGTCATCCACAACCACTCTGTTGTGAGATACTCACCCAGCCACGACCAGTCTGTTGGAGATACACAACTACCCACGACCACTCTGTTGGAGATACTCACCTACCCATGACCACTCTGTTGGACATACACACCTACCCGCGACCTCTCTGTTGGAGATACTCACATAAGCATGACCACTCTGTTGGAGATTCTCACCTACCCTCAACCACACTGTTGGAGATACTCAACTACCCATGACCACTCTGTTGGAGATACACACCTACCCATGACCACTCTGTTGGAGATACTCACCTACTCACGACCACTCTGTTAGAGATACTCACCTAGCCATGACCACTCTGTTGGAGATTCACACCTACCAAAGACCACTCTGTTGGAGACACTGAGTCACCCACGAGCACTCTGTTGGAGATTCTCACCTGCCCACGACCACTCTGTTGGAGATTCTCACCTACCCACGACCACTCTGTTGGAGATACTCAGTCACCCACGAGCACTCTGTTGGAGATACTCACCTTTCCACGACCACTCTGTTGGAGGTGCTCAGTCACCCACGACCTCTCTGTTGGAGATACTCACCTACCCAAGACCACCCTGTTGGAGATACTTAGTAACCCACTACCACTCTGTTGGAGATACACACCTACTCACGACCACTCTGTTGGAGATTCTCACCTACCCACAACCACTCTGTAGGAGATACACACCTACCCACGACCACTCTGTTGGAGATACTCACCTAGCCACGACCAGTCTGTTGGAGATACTCAGTCACCCACGACCACTCTGTTGGAGATACTCACCTACCCACGACCTCTCTGTTGGACATACACACCTACCCACGACCACTCTGTTGGAGATACTCACCTACCCATGTCCACTCTGTTGGAGATACACACCTAACGATCACCACTCTGTTGGAGATACACACCTACCCACGACCACTCTGTTGGAGATACTCACCTACCCACGACCACTCTGTTGGAGATACACACCTACCCACAACCACTCTGTAGGAGATACACACCCACCCACGACCACTCTGTTGGAGATACTCAGCTACCCACGACCACTCTGTTGGAGATACTGAGTCACCCACGACCACTCTGTTGGAAATTCTCACCTACCCACGACCACTCTGTTGGAGATACACACCTACCCACAACCACTCTGTTGGAGATACTCACCTACCCACGACCACTCTGTTGGAGATACTCAGTCATCCACAACCACTCTGTTGTGAGATACTCACCCAGCCATGACCAGTCTGTTGGAGATACACAACTACCCACGACCACTCTGTTGGAGATACTCACCTACCCATGACCACTCTGTTGGACATACACACCTACCCGCGACCTCTCTGTTGGAGATACTCACATAAGCATGACCACTCTGTTGGAGATTCTCACCTACCCACATCCACACTGTTGGAGATACTCACCTACCCATGACCACTCTGTTGGAGATACACACCTACCCATGACCACTCTGTTGGAGATACTCACCTACTCACGACCACTCTGTTAGAGATACTCACCTACCCATGACCACTCTGTTGGAGATTCACACCTACCAAAGACCACTCTGTTGGAGACACTGAGTCACCCACGAGCACTCTGTTGGAGATTCTCACCTACCCACGACCACTCTGTTGGAGATTCTCACCTACCCACGACCACTCTGTTGGAGATACTCAGTCACCCACGAGCACTCTGTTGGAGATACTCACCTTTCCACGACCACTCTGTTGGAGGTGCTCAGTCACCCACGACCTCTCTGTTGGAGATACTCACCTACCCAAGACCACCCTGTTGGAGATACTTAGTAACCCACTACCACTCTGTTGGAGATACACACCTACTCACGACCACTCTGTTGGAGATTCTCACCTACCCACAACCACTCTGTAGGAGATACACACCTACCCACGACCACTCTGTTGGAGATACTCACCTAGCCACGACCAGTCTGTTGGAGATACTCAGTCACCCACGACCAGTCTGTTGGAGATACTCAGTCACCCACGACCACTCTGTTGGAGATACTTACCTACCCACGACCACTCTGTTGGAGATACACACATACCCACGACCACTCTGTTGGAGATACTGAGTCACCCACGACCACTCTGTTGTAGATTCTCACCTACCCACGACCACTCTGTTGGAGATACACACCCACCCACGACCACTCTGTTGCAGATACTCAGTCACCCACGACCACTCTGTTGGAGATACTCACCTTTCCACGACCACTCTGTTGGAGGTGCTCAGTCACCCACGACCACTCTGTTGGAGATACTCACCTACCCACGACCACTCTGTTGGAGAAACTCACCTACCCACGACCACTCTGTTGGAGATACTCAGTCATCCACAACCACTCTGTTGTGAGATACTCACCCAGCCACGACCAGTCTGTTGGAGATACACAACTACCCACGACCACTCTGTTGGAGATACTCACCTACTCACGACCACTCTGTTGGAGATTCTCACCTACCCATGACCACTCTGTTGGAGGTACTCAGTCACCCACGCCCATTCTGTTGGAGATACTCACATAAGCATGACCACTCTGTTGGAGATTCTCACCTACCCACAACCACTCTGTTGGAGATACACACCTACTCACGACCACTCTGTTGGAGATTCTCACCTACCCACAACCACTCTGTAGGAGATACACACCTACCCACGACCACTCTGTTGGAGATTCTCACCTACCCATGACCACTCTGTTGGAGATACTCAGTCACCCACGACCACTCTGTTGGAGATACTCACATAAGCATGACCACTCTGTTGGAGATTATCACCTACCCACAACCACTCTGTAGGAGATACACACCTACCCACGACCACTCTGTTGGAGATACTCACCTAGCCACGACCAGTCTGTTGGAGATACTCAGTCACCCACGACCACTCTGTTGGAGATACTCAGTCACCCACGACCACTCTGTTGGAGATACTTACCTACCCACGACCACTCTGTTGGAGATACACACATACCCACGACCACTCTGTTGGAGATACTGAGTCACCCACGACCACTCTGTTGTAGATTCTCACCTACCCACGACCACTCTGTTGGAGATACACACCTACCCACAACCACTCTGTAGGAGATACACACCCACCCACGACCACTCTGTTGGAGATACTCAGTCACCCACGACCACTCTGTTGGAGATACTCACCTTTCCACGACCACTCTGTTGGAGGTGCTCAGTCACCCACGACCACTCTGTTGGAGATACTCACCTACCCACGACCACTCTGTTGGAGATTCTCACCTACCCACGACCACTCTGTTGGAGATACTCAGCTACCCACGACCACTCTGTTGGAGATACTGAGTCACCCACGACCACTCTGTTGGAAATTCTCACCTACCCACGACCACTCTGTTGGAGATACACACCTACCCACAACCACTCTGTTGGAGATACTCACCTACCCACGACCACTCTGTTGGAGATACTCAGTCATCCACAACCACTCTGTTGTGAGATACTCACCCAGCCACGACCAGTCTGTTGGAGATACACAACTACCCACGACCACTCTGTTGGAGATACTCACCTACCCATGACCACTCTGTTGGACATACACACCTACCCGCGACCTCTCTGTTGGAGATAATCACATAAGCATGACCACTCTGTTGGAGATTCTCACCTACCCACAACCACACTGTTGGAGATACTCACCTACCCATGACCACTCTGTTGGAGATACTCACCTACTCACGACCACTCTGTTAGAGATACTCACCTACCCATGACCACTCTTTTGGAGATTCACACCTACCAAAGACCACTCTGTTGGAGACACTGAGTCACCCACGAGCACTCTGTTGGAGATTCTCACCTACCCACGACCACTCTGTTGGAGATTCTCACCTACCCACGACCACTCTGTTGGAGATACTCAGTCACCCACGAGCACTCTGTTGGAGATACTCACCTTTCCACGACCACTCTGTTGGAGGTGCTCAGTCACCCACGACCTCTCTGTTGGAGATACTCACCTACCCAAGACCACCCTGTTGGAGATACTTAGTAACCCACTACCACTCTGTTGGAGATACACACCTACTCACGACCACTCTGTTGGAGATTCTCACCTACCCACAACCACTCTGTAGGAGATACACACCTACCCACGACCACTCTGTTGGAGATACTCACCTAGCCACGACCAGTCTGTTGGAGATACTCAGTCACCCACGACCACTCTGTTGGAGATACTCAGTCACCCACGACCACTCTGTTGGAGATACTTACCTACCCACGACCACTCTGTTGGAGATACACACATACCCACGACCACTCTGTTGGAGATACTCAGTCACCCATGACCACTCTGTTGGAGATACTCACCTACCCACAACCACTCTGTAGGAGATACACACCCACCTACGACCACTCTGTTGGAGATACTCAGCTACCCACGACCACTCTGTTGGAGATACTGAGTCACCCACGACCACTCTGTTGGAGATTCTCACCTACCCACGTCCACTCTGTTGGAGATACACACCTACCCACAACCACTCTGTTGGAGATACTCACCTACCCACGACCACGCTGTTGGAGATACTCAGTCATCCACAACCACTCTGTTGTGAGATACTCACCCAGCCACGACCAGTCTGTTGGAGATACACAACTACCCACGACCACTCTGTTGGAGATACTCACCTACCCATGACCACTCTGTTGGACATACACACCTACCCGCGACCTCTCTGTTGGAGATACTCACATAAGCATGACCACTCTGTTGGAGATTCTCACCTACCCTCAACCACACTGTTGGAGATACTCAACTACCCATGACCACTCTGTTGGAGATACACACCTACCCATGACCACTCTGTTGGAGATACTCACCTACTCACGACCACTCTGTTAGAGATACTCACCTAGCCATGACCACTCTGTTGGAGATTCACACCTACCAAAGACCACTCTGTTGGAGACACTGAGTCACCCACGAGCACTCTGTTGGAGATTCTCACCTGCCCACGACCACTCTGTTGGAGATTCTCACCTACCCACGACCACTCTGTTGGAGATACTCAGTCACCCACGAGCACTCTGTTGGAGATACTCACCTTTCCACGACCACTCTGTTGGAGGTGCTCAGTCACCCACGACCTCTCTGTTGGAGATACTCACCTACCCAAGACCACCCTGTTGGAGATACTTAGTAACCCACTACCACTCTGTTGGAGATACACACCTACTCACGACCACTCTGTTGGAGATTCTCACCTACCCACAACCACTCTGTAGGAGATACACACCTACCCACGACCACTCTGTTGGAGATACTCACCTAGCCACGACCAGTCTGTTGGAGATACTCAGTCACCCACGACCACTCTGTTGGAGATACTCACCTACCCACGACCTCTCTGTTGGACATACACACCTACCCACGACCACTCTGTTGGAGATACTCACCTACCCATGTCCACTCTGTTGGAGATACACACCTACCGATCACCACTCTGTTGGAGATACACACCTACCCACGACCACTCTGTTGGAGATACTCACCTACCCACGACCACTCTGTTGGAGATACACACCTACCCACAACCACTCTGTAGGAGATACACACCCACCCACGACCACTCTGTTGGAGATACTCAGCTACCCACGACCACTCTGTTGGAGATACTGAGTCACCCACGACCACTCTGTTGGAAATTCTCACCTACCCACGACCACTCTGTTGGAGATACACACCTACCCACAACCACTCTGTTGGAGATACTCACCTACCCACGACCACTCTGTTGGAGATACTCAGTCATCCACAACCACTCTGTTGTGAGATACTCACCCAGCCATGACCAGTCTGTTGGAGATACACAACTACCCACGACCACTCTGTTGGAGATACTCACCTACCCATGACCACTCTGTTGGACATACACACCTACCCGCGACCTCTCTGTTGGAGATACTCACATAAGCATGACCACTCTGTTGGAGATTCTCACCTACCCACATCCACACTGTTGGAGATACTCACCTACCCATGACCACTCTGTTGGAGATACACACCTACCCATGACCACTCTGTTGGAGATACTCACCTACTCACGACCACTCTGTTAGAGATACTCACCTACCCATGACCACTCTGTTGGAGATTCACACCTACCAAAGACCACTCTGTTGGAGACACTGAGTCACCCACGAGCACTCTGTTGGAGATTCTCACCTACCCACGACCACTCTGTTGGAGATTCTCACCTACCCACGACCACTCTGTTGGAGATACTCAGTCACCCACGAGCACTCTGTTGGAGATACTCACCTTTCCACGACCACTCTGTTGGAGGTGCTCAGTCACCCACGACCTCTCTGTTGGAGATACTCACCTACCCAAGACCACCCTGTTGGAGATACTTAGTAACCCACTACCACTCTGTTGGAGATACACACCTACTCACGACCACTCTGTTGGAGATTCTCACCTACCCACAACCACTCTGTAGGAGATACACACCTACCCACGACCACTCTGTTGGAGATACTCACCTAGCCACGACCAGTCTGTTGGAGATACTCAGTCACCCACGACCAGTCTGTTGGAGATACTCAGTCACCCACGACCACTCTGTTGGAGATACTTACCTACCCACGACCACTCTGTTGGAGATACACACATACCCACGACCACTCTGTTGGAGATACTGAGTCACCCACGACCACTCTGTTGTAGATTCTCACCTACCCACGACCACTCTGTTGGAGATACACACCCACCCACGACCACTCTGTTGCAGATACTCAGTCACCCACGACCACTCTGTTGGAGATACTCACCTTTCCACGACCACTCTGTTGGAGGTGCTCAGTCACCCACGACCACTCTGTTGGAGATACTCACCTACCCACGACCACTCTGTTGGAGAAACTCACCTACCCACGACCACTCTGTTGGAGATACTCAGTCATCCACAACCACTCTGTTGTGAGATACTCACCCAGCCACGACCAGTCTGTTGGAGATACACAACTACCCACGACCACTCTGTTGGAGATACTCACCTACTCACGACCACTCTGTTGGAGATTCTCACCTACCCATGACCACTCTGTTGGAGGTACTCAGTCACCCACGACCATTCTGTTGGAGATACTCACATAAGCATGACCACTCTGTTGGAGATTCTCACCTACCCACAACCACTCTGTTGGAGATACACACCTACTCACGACCACTCTGTTGGAGATTCTCACCTACCCACAACCACTCTGTAGGAGATACACACCTACCCACGACCACTCTGTTGGAGATTCTCACCTACCCATGACCACTCTGTTGGAGATACTCAGTCACCCACGACCACTCTGTTGGAGATACTCACATAAGCATGACCACTCTGTTGGAGATTATCACCTACCCACAACCACTCTGTAGGAGATACACACCTACCCACGACCACTCTGTTGGAGATACTCACCTAGCCACGACCAGTCTGTTGGAGATACTCAGTCACCCACGACCACTCTGTTGGAGATACTCAGTCACCCACGACCACTCTGTTGGAGATACTTACCTACCCACGACCACTCTGTTGGAGATACACACATACCCACGACCACTCTGTTGGAGATACTGAGTCACCCACGACCACTCTGTTGTAGATTCTCACCTACCCACGACCACTCTGTTGGAGATACACACCTACCCACAACCACTCTGTAGGAGATACACACCCACCCACGACCACTCTGTTGGAGATACTCAGTCACCCACGACCACTCTGTTGGAGATACTCACCTTTCCACGACCACTCTGTTGGAGGTGCTCAGTCACCCACGACCACTCTGTTGGAGATACTCACCTACCCATGACCACTCTGTTGGAGATACTGAGTCACCCACGACCACTCTGTTGGAGATTCTCACCTACCCACGACCACTCTGTTGGAGATACACACCTACCCACGACCACTCTCTTGGAGAAACTCACCTACCCACGACCACTCTGTTGGAGATACTCAGTCATCCACAACCACTCTGTTGGAGATACTCAGTCACCCACGACCACTCTGTTGGAGATACTTACCTAGCCACGACCACTCTGTAGGAGATACACACCTACCCACGACCACTCTGTTGGAGATACTCACCTAGCCACGACCAGTCTGTTGGAGATACTCAGTCACCCACGACCACTCTGTTGGAGATACTGAGTCACCCACGACCACTCTGTTGGAGATTCTCACCTACCCACGACCACTCTGTTGGAGATACACACCTACCCACGACCACTCTCTTGGAGAAACTCACCTACCCACGACCACTCTGTTGGAGATACTTAGTAACCCACTACCACTCTGTTGGAGATACACACCTACTCACGACCACTCTGTTGGAGATTCTCACCTACCCACAACCACTCTGTAGGAGATACACACCTACCCACGACCACTCTGTTGGAGATACTCACCTAGCCACGACCAGTCTGTTGGAGATACTCAGTCACCCACGACCACTCTGTTGGAGATACTCAGTCACCCACGACCACTCTGTTGGAGATACTTACCTACCCACGACCACTCTGTTGGAGAAACACACATACCCACGACCACTCTGTTAGAGATACTGAGTCACCCACGACCACTCTGTTGTAGATTCTCACCTACCCACGACCACTCTGTTGGAGATACACACCCACCCACGACCACTCTGTTGCAGATACTCAGTCACCCACGACCACTCTGTTGGAGATACTCACCTTTCCACGACCACTCTGTTGGAGGTGCTCAGTCACCCACGACCACTCTGTTGGAGATACTCACCTACCCATGACCACTCTGTTGGAGATACTGAGTCACCCACGATCACTCTGTTGGAGATTCTCACCTACCCACGACCACTCTGTTGGAGATACACACCTACCCACGACCACTCTGTTGGAGAAACTCACCTACCCACGACCACTCTGTTGGAGATACTCAGTCATCCACAACCACTCTGTTGTGAGATACTCACCCAGCCACGACCAGTCTGTTGGAGATACACAACTACCCACGACCACTCTGTTGGAGATACTCACCTACTCACGACCACTCTGTTGGAGATTCTCACCTACCCATGACCACTCTGTTGGAGGTACTCAGTCACCCACGACCATTCTGTTGGAGATACTCACATAAGCATGACCACTCTGTTGGAGATTCTCACCTACCCACAACCACTCTGTTGGAGATACACACCTACTCACGACCACTCTGTTGGAGATTCTCACCTACCTACAACCACTCTGTAGGAGATACACACCTACCCACGACCACTCTGTTGGAGATTCTCACCTACCCATGACCACTCTGTTGGAGATACTCAGTCACCCACGACCACTCTGTTGGAGATACTCACATAAGCATGACCACTCTGTTGGAGATTATCACCTACCCACAACCACTCTGTAGGAGATACACACCTACCCACGACCACTCTGTTGGAGATACTCACCTAGCCACGACCAGTCTGTTGGAGATACTCAGTCACCCACGACCACTCTGTTGGAGATACTCAGTCACCCACGACCACTCTGTTGGAGATACTTACCTACCCACGACCACTCTGTTGGAGATACACACATACCCACGACCACTCTGTTGGAGATACTGAGTCACCCACGACCACTCTGTTGTAGATTCTCACCTACCCACGACCACTCTGTTGGAGATACACACCTACCCACAACCACTCTGTAGGAGATACACACCCTCCCACGACCACTCTGTTGGAGATACTCAGTCACCCACGACCACTCTGTTGGAGATACTCACCTTTCCACGACCACTCTGTTGGAGGTGCTCAGTCACCCACGACCACTCTGTTGGAGATACTCACCTACCCATGACCACTCTGTTGGAGATACTGAGTCACCCACGACCACTCTGTTGGAGATTCTCACCTACCCACGACCACTCTGTTGGAGATACACACCTACCCACGACCACTCTCTTGGAGAAACTCACCTACCCACGACCACTCTGTTGGAGATACTCAGTCATCCACAACCACTCTGTTGTGAGATACTCACCTACCCACGACCAGTCTGTTGGAGATACACAACTACCCACGACCACTCTGTTGGAGATACTCAGCTACCCATGACCACTCTGTTGGACATACACACCTACCCGCGACCACTCTGTTGGTGATTCTCACCTACCCACGACCACTCTGTTGGAGATTCTCACCTACCCACGACCACTCTGTTGGAGATACTCACCTACCCACGACCACTCTGTTGGAGATTCTCACCTACCCATGACCACTCTGTTGGAGATACTCAGTCACCCACGACCACTCTGTTGGAGATACTCACATAAGCATGACCACTCTGTTGGAGATTCTCACCTACCCACGACCACTCTGTTGGAGATACTCAGTCATCCACAACCACTCTGTTGTGAGATACTCACCCAGCCACGACCAGTCTGTTGGAGATACACAACTACCCACGACCACTCTGTTGGAGATACCTAGCTACCCATGACCACTCTGTTGGACATACACACCTACCCGCGACCACTCTGTTGGTGATTCTCACCTACCCACGACCACTCTGTTGGAGATTCTCACCTACCCACGACCACTCTGTTGGAGATACTCACCTACCCACGACCACTCTGTTGGAGATTCTCACCTACCCATGACCACTCTGTTGGAGATACTCAGTCACGCATGACCACTCTGTTGGAGATTCTCACCTACCCACAACCACACTGTTGGAGATACTCACATAAGCATGACCACTCTGTTGGAGATTCTCACCTACCCACAACCACACTGTTGGAGATACTCACCTACCCATGACCACTCTGTTGGAGATACACACCTACCCATGACCACACTGTTGGAGATACTCACCTACCCACGACCACTCTGTTGGAGATACTCACCTACCCATGACCACTCTGTTGGAGATACACACCTACCCATGACCACACTGTTGGAGATACTCACCTACCCACGACCACTCTGTTGGAGATTCACACCTACCAAAGACCACTCTGTTGGAGACACTGAGTCACCCACGAGCACTCTGTTGGAGATTCTCACCTACCCACGACCACTCTGTTGGAGATTCTCACCTACCCACGACCACTCTGTTGGAGATACTCAGTCACCCACGAGCACTCTGTTGGAGATACTCACCTTTCCACGACCACTCTGTTGGAGGTGCTCAGTCACCCACGACCTCTCTGTTGGAGATACTCACCTACCCAAGACCACACTGTTGGAGATACTTAGTAACCCACTACCACTCTGTTGGAGATACACACCTACTCACGACCACTCTGTTGGAGATTCTCACCTACCCACAACCACTCTGTAGGAGATACACACCTACCCACGACCACTCTGTTGGAGATACTCACCTAGCCACGACCAGTCTGTTGGAGATACTCAGTCACCCACGACCACTCTGTTGGAGATACTCACCTACCCACGACCACTCTGTTGGACATACACACCTACCCACGACCACTCTGTTGGAGATACTCACCTACCCATGTCCACTCTGTTGGAGATACACACCTACCGATCACCACTCTGTTGGAGATACACACCTACCCACGACCACTCTGTTGGAGATACTCACCTACCCACGACCACTCTGTTGGAGATACACACCTACCCACAACCACTCTGTAGGAGATACACACCCACCCACGACCACTCTGTTGGAGATACTCAGCTACCCACGACCACTCTGTTGGAGATACTGAGTCACCCACGACCACTCTGTTGGAAATTCAAACCTACCCACGACCACTCTGTTGGAGATACACACCTACCCACAACCACTCTGTTGGAGATACTCACCTACCCACGACCACTCTGTTGGAGATACTCAGTCATCCACAACCACTCTGTTGTGAGATACTCACCCAGCCACGACCAGTCTGTTGGAGATACACAACTACCCACGACCACTCTGTTGGAGATACTCACCTACCCATGACCACTCTGTTGGACATACACACCTACCCGCGACCTCTCTGTTGGAGATACTCACATAAGCATGACCACTCTGTTGGAGATTCTCACCTACCCACAACCACACTGTTGGAGATACTCACCTACCCATGACCACTCTGTTGGAGATACACACCTACCCATGACCACTCTGTTGGAGATTCACACCTACCAAAGACCACTCTGTTGGAGACACTGAGTCACCCACGAGCACTCTGTTGGAGATTCTCACCTACCCACGACCACTCTGTTGGAGATTCTCACCTACCCACGACCACTCTGTTGGAGATACTCAGTCACCCACGAGCACTCTGTTGGAGATACTCACCTTTCCACGACCACTCTGTTGGAGGTGCTCAGTCACCCACGACCTCTCTGTTGGAGATACTCACCTACCCAAGACCACCCTGTTGGAGATACTTAGTAACCCACTACCACTCTGTTGGAGATACACACCTACTCACGACCACTCTGTTGGAGATTCTCACCTACCCACAACCACTCTGTAGGAGATACACACCTACCCACGACCACTCTGTTGGAGATACTCACCTAGCCACGACCAGTCTGTTGGAGATACTCAGTCACCCACGACCACTCTGTTGGAGATACTCAGTCACCCACGACCACTCTGTTGGAGATACTTACCTACCCACGACCACTCTGTTGGAGATACACACATACCCACGACCACTCTGTTGGAGATACTGAGTCACCCACGACCACTCTGTTGTAGATTCTCACCTACCCACGACCACTCTGTTGGAGATACACACCCACCCACGACCACTCTGTTGGAGATACTCAGTCACCCACGACCACTCTGTTGGAGATACTCACCTTTCCACGACCACTCTGTTGGAGGTGCTCAGTCACCCACGACCACTCTGTTGGAGATACTCACCTACCCATGACCACTCTGTTGGAGATACTGAGTCACCCACGATCACTCTGTTGGAGATTCTCACCTACCCACGACCACTCTGTTGGAGATACACA
Source organism: Hemitrygon akajei (assembly GCF_048418815.1). Lineage (NCBI taxonomy): Eukaryota > Metazoa > Chordata > Chondrichthyes > Myliobatiformes > Dasyatidae > Hemitrygon > Hemitrygon akajei. The sequence goes on along the minus strand of NC_133124.1, from coordinate 220,299,773 downwards.
CCTACCCACGACCACTCTGTTGGAGAAACTCACCTACCCACGACCACTCTGTTGGAGATACTCAGTCATCCACAACCACTCTGTTGTGAGATACTCACCCAGCCACGATCAGTCTGTTGGAGATACACAACTACCCACGACCACTCTGTTGGAGATACTCACCTACTCACGACCACTCTGTTGGAGATTCTCACCTACCCATGACCACTCTGTTGGAGATACTCAGTCACCCACGACCACTCTGTTGGAGATACTCACATAAGCATGACCACTCTGTTGGAGATTCTCACCTACCCACAACCACTCTGTTGGAGATACACACCTACTCACGACCACTCTGTTGGAGATTCTCACCTACCCACAACCACTCTGTAGGAGATACACACCTACCCACGACCACTCTGTTGGAGATACACACCTACCCACAACCACTCTGTAGGAGATACACACCCACCCACGACCACTCTGTTGGAGATACTCAGCTACCCACGACCACTCTGTTGGAGATACTGAGTCACCCACGACCACTCTGTTGGAAATTCAAACCTACCCACGACCACTCTGTTGGAGATACACACCTACCCACAACCACTCTGTTGGAGATACTCACCTACCCACGACCACTCTGTTGGAGATACTCAGTCATCCACAACCACTCTGTTGTGAGATACTCACCCAGCCACGACCAGTCTGTTGGAGATACACAACTACCCACGACCACTCTGTTGGAGATACTCACCTACCCATGACCACTCTGTTGGACATACACACCTACCCGCGACCTCTCTGTTGGAGATACTCACATAAGCATGACCACTCTGTTGGAGATTCTCACCTACCCACAACCACACTGTTGGAGATACTCACCTACCCATGACCACTCTGTTGGAGATACACACCTACCCATGACCACTCTGTTGGAGATTCACACCTACCAAAGACCACTCTGTTGGAGACACTGAGTCACCCACGAGCACTCTGTTGGAGATTCTCACCTACCCACGACCACTCTGTTGGAGATTCTCACCTACCCACGACCACTCTGTTGGAGATACTCAGTCACCCACGAGCACTCTGTTGGAGATACTCACCTTTCCACGACCACTCTGTTGGAGGTGCTCAGTCACCCACGACCTCTCTGTTGGAGATACTCACCTACCCAAGACCACCCTGTTGGAGATACTTAGTAACCCACTACCACTCTGTTGGAGATACACACCTACTCACGACCACTCTGTTGGAGATTCTCACCTACCCACAACCACTCTGTAGGAGATACACACCTACCCACGACCACTCTGTTGGAGATACTCACCTAGCCACGACCAGTCTGTTGGAGATACTCAGTCACCCACGACCACTCTGTTGGAGATACTCAGTCACCCACGACCACTCTGTTGGAGATACTTACCTACCCACGACCACTCTGTTGGAGATACACACATACCCACGACCACTCTGTTGGAGATACTGAGTCACCCACGACCACTCTGTTGTAGATTCTCACCTACCCACGACCACTCTGTTGGAGATACACACCCACCCACGACCACTCTGTTGGAGATACTCAGTCACCCACGACCACTCTGTTGGAGATACTCACCTTTCCACGACCACTCTGTTGGAGGTGCTCAGTCACCCACGACCACTCTGTTGGAGATACTCACCTACCCATGACCACTCTGTTGGAGATACTGAGTCACCCACGATCACTCTGTTGGAGATTCTCACCTACCCACGACCACTCTGTTGGAGATACACACCTACCCACGACCACTCTGTTGGAGAAACTCACCTACCCACGACCACTCTGTTGGAGATACTCAGTCATCCACAACCACTCTGTTGTGAGATACTCACCCAGCCACGATCAGTCTGTTGGAGATACACAACTACCCACGACCACTCTGTTGGAGATACTCACCTACTCACGACCACTCTGTTGGAGATTCTCACCTACCCATGACCACTCTGTTGGAGATACTCAGTCACCCACGACCACTCTGTTGGAGATACTCACATAAGCATGACCACTCTGTTGGAGATTCTCACCTACCCACAACCACTCTGTTGGAGATACACACCTACTCACGACCACTCTGTTGGAGATTCTCACCTACCCACAACCACTCTGTAGGAGATACACACCTACCCACGACCACTCTGTTGGAGATACTCACCTAGCCACGACCAGTCTGTTGGAGATACTCAGTCACCCACGACCACTCTGTTGGAGATACTCAGTCACCCACGACCACTCTGTTGGAGATACTTACCTACCCATGACCACTCTGTTGGAGATACACACATACCCACGACCACTCTGTTGGAGATACTGAGTCACCCACGACCACTCTGTTGTAGATTCTCTCCTACCCACGACCACTCTGTTGGAGATACACACCTACCCACAACCACTCTGTAGGAGATACACACCCACCCACGACCACTCTGTTGGAGATACTCAGTCACCCACGACCACTCTGTTGGAGATACTCACCTTTCCACGACCACTCTGTTGGAGGTGCTCAGTCACCCACGACCACTCTGTTGGAGATACTCACCTACCCATGACCACTCTGTTGGAGATACTGAGTCACCCACGACCACTCTGTTGGAGATTCTCACCTACCCACGACCACTCTGTTGGAGATACACACCTACCCACGACCACTCTCTTGGAGAAACTCACCTACCCACGACCACTCTGTTGGAGATACTCAGTCATCCACAACCACTCTGTTGTGAGATACTCACCCAGCCACGACCAGTCTGTTGGAGATACACAACTACCCACGACCACTCTGTTGGAGATACTCAGCTACCCATGACCCCTCTGTTGGACATACACACCTACCCGCGACCACTCTGTTGGTGATTCTCACCTACCCACGACCACTCTGTTGGAGATTCTCACCTACCCACGACCACTCTGTTGGAGATACTCAGTCACCCACGAGCACTCTGTTGGAGATTCTCACCTACCCACGACCACTCTGTTGGAGATTCTCACCTACCCACGACCACTCTGTTGGAGATACTCAGTCACCCACGAGCACTCTGTTGGAGATACTCACCTTTCCACGACCACTCTGTTGGAGGTGCTCAGTCACCCACGACCTCTCTGTTGGAGATACTCACCTACCCAAGACCACCCTGTTGGAGATACTTAGTAACCCACTACCACTCTGTTGGAGATACACACCTACTCACGACCACTCTGTTGGAGATTCTCACCTACCCACAACCACTCTGTAGGAGATACACACCTACCCACGACCACTCTGTTGGAGATACTCACCTAGCCACGACCAGTCTGTTGGAGATACTCAGTCACCCACGACCACTCTGTTGGAGATACTCAGTCACCCACGACCACTCTGTTGGAGATTCTCACCTACCCACGACCACTCTGTTGGAGATACACACCTACCCACGACCACTCTCTTGGAGAAACTCACCTACCCACGACCACTCTGTTGGAGATACTTAGTAACCCACTACCACTCTGTTGGAGATACACACCTACTCACGACCACTCTGTTGGAGATTCTCACCTACCCACAACCACTCTGTAGGAGATACACACCTACCCACGACCACTCTGTTGGAGATACTCACCTAGCCACGACCAGTCTGTTGGAGATACTCAGTCACCCACGACCACTCTGTTGGAGATACTCAGTCACCCACGACCACTCTGTTGGAGATACTTACCTACCCACGACCACTCTGTTGGAGATACACACATACCCACGACCACTCTGTTGGAGATACTGAGTCACCCACGACCACTCTGTTGTAGATTCTCACCTACCCACGACCACTCTGTTGGAGATACACACCCACCCACGACCACTCTGTTGCAGATACTCAGTCACCCACGACCACTCTGTTGGAGATACTCACCTTTCCACGACCACTCTGTTGGAGGTGCTCAGTCACCCACGACCACTCTGTTGGAGATACTCACCTACCCATGACCACTCTGTTGGAGATACTGAGTCACCCACGATCACTCTGTTGGAGATTCTCACCTACCCACGACCACTCTGTTGGAGATACACACCTACCCACGACCACTCTGTTGGAGAAACTCACCTACCCACGACCACTCTGTTGGAGATACTCAGTCATCCACAACCACTCTGTTGTGAGATACTCACCCAGCCACGACCAGTCTGTTGGAGATACACAACTACCCACGACCACTCTGTTGGAGATACTCACCTACTCACGACCACTCTGTTGGAGATTCTCACCTACCCATGACCACTCTGTTGGAGGTACTCAGTCACCCACGACCATTCTGTTGGAGATACTCACATAAGCATGACCACTCTGTTGGAGATTCTCACCTACCCACAACCACTCTGTTGGAGATACACACCTACTCACGACCACTCTGTTGGAGATTCTCACCTACCCACAACCACTCTGTAGGAGATACACACCTACCCACGACCACTCTGTTGGAGATTCTCACCTACCCATGACCACTCTGTTGGAGATACTCAGTCACCCACGACCACTCTGTTGGAGATACTCACATAAGCATGACCACTCTGTTGGAGATTATCACCTACCCACAACCACTCTGTAGGAGATACACACCTACCCACGACCACTCTGTTGGAGATACTCACCTAGCCACGACCAGTCTGTTGGAGATACTCAGTCACCCACGACCACTCTGTTGGAGATACTCAGTCACCCACGACCACTCTGTTGGAGATACTTACCTACCCACGACCACTCTGTTGGAGATACACACATACCCACGACCACTCTGTTGGAGATACTGAGTCACCCACGACCACTCTGTTGTAGATTCTCACCTACCCACGACCACTCTGTTGGAGATACACACCTACCCACAACCACTCTGTAGGAGATACACACCCACCCACGACCACTCTGTTGGAGATACTCAGTCACCCACGACCACTCTGTTGGAGATACTCACCTTTCCACGACCACTCTGTTGGAGGTGCTCAGTCACCCACGACCACTCTGTTGGAGATACTCACCTACCCATGACCACTCTGTTGGAGATACTGAGTCACCCACGACCACTCTGTTGGAGATTCTCACCTACCCACGACCACTCTGTTGGAGATACACACCTACCCACGACCACTCTCTTGGAGAAACTCACCTACCCACGACCACTCTGTTGGAGATACTCAGTCATCCACAACCACTCTGTTGTGAGATACTCACCTACCCACGACCAGTCTGTTGGAGATACACAACTACCCACGACCACTCTGTTGGAGATACTCAGCTACCCATGACCACTCTGTTGGACATACACACCTACCCGCGACCACTCTGTTGGTGATTCTCACCTACCCACGACCACTCTGTTGGAGATTCTCACCTACCCACGACCACTCTGTTGGAGATACTCACCTACCCACGACCACTCTGTTGGAGATTCTCACCTACCCATGACCACTCTGTTGGAGATACTCAGTCACCCACGACCACTCTGTTGGAGATACTCACATAAGCATGACCACTCTGTTGGAGATTCTCACCTACCCACGACCACTCTGTTGGAGATACTCAGTCATCCACAACCACTCTGTTGTGAGATACTCACCCAGCCACGACCAGTCTGTTGGAGATACACAACTACCCACGACCACTCTGTTGGAGATACCTAGCTACCCATGACCACTCTGTTGGACATACACACCTACCCGCGACCACTCTGTTGGTGATTCTCACCTACCCACGACCACTCTGTTGGAGATTCTCACCTACCCACGACCACTCTGTTGGAGATACTCACCTACCCACGACCACTCTGTTGGAGATTCTCACCTACCCATGACCACTCTGTTGGAGATACTCAGTCACGCATGACCACTCTGTTGGAGATTCTCACCTACCCACAACCACACTGTTGGAGATACTCACATAAGCATGACCACTCTGTTGGAGATTCTCACCTACCCACAACCACACTGTTGGAGATACTCACCTACCCATGACCACTCTGTTGGAGATACACACCTACCCATGACCACACTGTTGGAGATACTCACCTACCCACGACCACTCTGTTGGAGATACTCACCTACCCATGACCACTCTGTTGGAGATACACACCTACCCATGACCACACTGTTGGAGATTCTCACCTACCCACGACCACTCTGTTGGAGATACACACCTACCCATGACCACACTGTTGGAGATACTCACCTACCCACGACCACTCTGTTGGAGATACTCACCTACCCACGACCACTCTGTTGGAGATTCACACCTACCAAAGACCACTCTGTTGGAGACACTGAGTCACCCACGAGCACTCTGTTGGAGATTCTCACCTACCCACGACCACTCTGTTGGAGATTCTCACCTACCCACGACCACTCTGTTGGAGATACTCAGTCACCCACGAGCACTCTGTTGGAGATACTCACCTTTCCACGACCACTCTGTTGGAGGTGCTCAGTCACCCACGACCTCTCTGTTGGAGATACTCACCTACCCAAGACCACACTGTTGGAGATACTTAGTAACCCACTACCACTCTGTTGGAGATACACACCTACTCACGACCACTCTGTTGGAGATTCTCACCTACCCACAACCACTCTGTAGGAGATACACACCTACCCACGACCACTCTGTTGGAGATACTCACCTAGCCACGACCAGTCTGTTGGAGATACTCAGTCATCCACAACCACTCTGTTGTGAGATACTCACCCAGCCACGACCAGTCTGTTGGAGATACACACCTACCCACGACCACTCTGTTGGAGATACTCACCTACCCACGACCACTCTGTTGGAGATACACACCTACCCACAACCACTCTGTAGGAGATACACACCCACCCACGACCACTCTGTTGGAGATACTCAGCTACCCACGACCACTCTGTTGGAGATACTGAGTCACCCACGACCACTCTGTTGGAAATTCAAACCTACCCACGACCACTCTGTTGGAGATACACACCTACCCACAACCACTCTGTTGGAGATACTCACCTACCCACGACCACTCTGTTGGAGATACTCAGTCATCCACAACCACTCTGTTGTGAGATACTCACCCAGCCACGACCAGTCTGTTGGAGATACACAACTACCCACGACCACTCTGTTGGAGATACTCACCTACCCATGACCACTCTGTTGGACATACACACCTACCCGCGACCTCTCTGTTGGAGATACTCACATAAGCATGACCACTCTGTTGGAGATTCTCACCTACCCACAACCACACTGTTGGAGATACTCACCTACCCATGACCACTCTGTTGGAGATACACACCTACCCATGACCACTCTGTTGGAGATTCACACCTACCAAAGACCACTCTGTTGGAGACACTGAGTCACCCACGAGCACTCTGTTGGAGATTCTCACCTACCCACGACCACTCTGTTGGAGATTCTCACCTACCCACGACCACTCTGTTGGAGATACTCAGTCACCCACGAGCACTCTGTTGGAGATACTCACCTTTCCACGACCACTCTGTTGGAGGTGCTCAGTCACCCACGACCTCTCTGTTGGAGATACTCACCTACCCAAGACCACCCTGTTGGAGATACTTAGTAACCCACTACCACTCTGTTGGAGATACACACCTACTCACGACCACTCTGTTGGAGATTCTCACCTACCCACAACCACTCTGTAGGAGATACACACCTACCCACGACCACTCTGTTGGAGATACTCACCTAGCCACGACCAGTCTGTTGGAGATACTCAGTCACCCACGACCACTCTGTTGGAGATACTCAGTCACCCACGACCACTCTGTTGGAGATACTTACCTACCCACGACCACTCTGTTGGAGATACACACATACCCACGACCACTCTGTTGGAGATACTGAGTCACCCACGACCACTCTGTTGTAGATTCTCACCTACCCACGACCACTCTGTTGGAGATACACACCCACCCACGACCACTCTGTTGGAGATACTCAGTCACCCACGACCACTCTGTTGGAGATACTCACCTTTCCACGACCACTCTGTTGGAGGTGCTCAGTCACCCACGACCACTCTGTTGGAGATACTCACCTACCCATGACCACTCTGTTGGAGATACTGAGTCACCCACGATCACTCTGTTGGAGATTCTCACCTACCCACGACCACTCTGTTGGAGATACACACCTACCCACGACCACTCTGTTGGAGAAACTCACCTACCCACGACCACTCTGTTGGAGATACTCAGTCATCCACAACCACTCTGTTGTGAGATACTCACCCAGCCACGATCAGTCTGTTGGAGATACACAACTACCCACGACCACTCTGTTGGAGATACTCACCTACTCACGACCACTCTGTTGGAGATTCTCACCTACCCATGACCACTCTGTTGGAGATACTCAGTCACCCACGACCACTCTGTTGGAGATACTCACATAAGCATGACCACTCTGTTGGAGATTCTCACCTACCCACAACCACTCTGTTGGAGATACACACCTACTCACGACCACTCTGTTGGAGATTCTCACCTACCCACAACCACTCTGTAGGAGATACACACCTACCCACGACCACTCTGTTGGAGATACTCACCTAGCCACGACCAGTCTGTTGGAGATACTCAGTCACCCACGACCACTCTGTTGGAGATACTCAGTCACCCACGACCACTCTGTTGGAGATACTTACCTACCCATGACCACTCTGTTGGAGATACACACATACCCACGACCACTCTGTTGGAGATACTGAGTCACCCACGACCACTCTGTTGTAGATTCTCTCCTACCCACGACCACTCTGTTGGAGATACACACCTACCCACAACCACTCTGTAGGAGATACACACCCACCCACGACCACTCTGTTGGAGATACTCAGTCACCCACGACCACTCTGTTGGAGATACTCACCTTTCCACGACCACTCTGTTGGAGGTGCTCAGTCACCCACGACCACTCTGTTGGAGATACTCACCTACCCATGACCACTCTGTTGGAGATACTGAGTCACCCACGACCACTCTGTTGGAGATTCTCACCTACCCACGACCACTCTGTTGGAGATACACACCTACCCACGACCACTCTCTTGGAGAAACTCACCTACCCACGACCACTCTGTTGGAGATACTCAGTCATCCACAACCACTCTGTTGTGAGATACTCACCCAGCCACGACCAGTCTGTTGGAGATACACAACTACCCACGACCACTCTGTTGGAGATACTCAGCTACCCATGACCCCTCTGTTGGACATACACACCTACCCGCGACCACTCTGTTGGTGATTCTCACCTACCCACGACCACTCTGTTGGAGATTCTCACCTACCCACGACCACTCTGTTGGAGATACTCAGTCACCCACGAGCACTCTGTTGGAGATTCTCACCTACCCACGACCACTCTGTTGGAGATTCTCACCTACCCACGACCACTCTGTTGGAGATACTCAGTCACCCACGAGCACTCTGTTGGAGATACTCACCTTTCCACGACCACTCTGTTGGAGGTGCTCAGTCACCCACGACCTCTCTGTTGGAGATACTCACCTACCCAAGACCACCCTGTTGGAGATACTTAGTAACCCACTACCACTCTGTTGGAGATACACACCTACTCACGACCACTCTGTTGGAGATTCTCACCTACCCACAACCACTCTGTAGGAGATACACACCTACCCACGACCACTCTGTTGGAGATACTCACCTAGCCACGACCAGTCTGTTGGAGATACTCAGTCACCCACGACCACTCTGTTGGAGATACTCAGTCACCCACGACCACTCTGTTGGAGATACTCACATAAGCATGACCACTCTGTTGGAGATTCTCACCTACCCACAACCACTCTGTTGGAGATACACACCTACTCACGACCACTCTGTTGGAGATTCTCACCTACCCACAACCACTCTGTAGGAGATACACACCTACCCACGACCACTCTGTTGGAGATTCTCACCTACCCATGACCACTCTGTTGGAGATACTCAGTCACCCACGACCACTCTGTTGGAGATACTCACATAAGCATGACCACTCTGTTGGAGATTCTCACCTACCCACAACCACTCTGTTGGAGATACACACCTACTCACGACCACTCTGTTGGAGATTCTCACCTACCCACAACCACTCTGTAGGAGATACACACCTACCCACGACCACTCTGTTGGAGATACTCACCTAGCCACGACCAGTCTGTTGGAGATACTCAGTCACCCACGACCACTCTGTTGGAGATACTCAGTCACCCACGACCACTCTGTTGGAGATACTTACCTACCCATGACCACTCTGTTGGAGATACACACATACCCACGACCACTCTGTTGGAGATACTGAGTCACCCACGACCACTCTGTTGTAGATTCTCACCTACCCACGACCACTCTGTTGGAGATACACACCTACCCACAACCACTCTGTAGGAGATACACACCCACCCACGACCACTCTGTTGGAGATACTCAGTCACCCACGACCACTCTGTTGGAGATACTCACCTTTCCACGACCACTCTGTTGGAGGTGCTCAGTCACCCACGACCACTCTGTTGGAGATACTCACCTACCCATGACCACTCTGTTGGAGATACTGAGTCACCCACGACCACTCTGTTGGAGATTCTCACCTACCCACGACCACTCTGTTGGAGATACACACCTACCCACGACCACTCTCTTGGAGAAACTCACCTACCCACGACCACTCTGTTGGAGATACTCAGTCATCCACAACCACTCTGTTGTGAGATACTCACCCAGCCACGACCAGTCTGTTGGAGATACACAACTACCCACGACCACTCTGTTGGAGATACTCAGCTACCCATGACCCCTCTGTTGGACATACACACCTACCCGCGACCACTCTGTTGGTGATTCTCACCTACCCACGACCACTCTGTTGGAGATTCTCACCTACCCACGACCACTCTGTTGGAGATACTCACCTACCCACGACCACTCTGTTGGAGATTCTCACCTACCCATGACCACTCTGTTGGAGATACTCAGTCACCCACGACCACTCTGTTGGAGATACTCACATAAGCATGACCACTCTGTTGGAGATTCTCACCTACCCACAACCACACTGTTGGAGATACACACATACCCTCGACCACTCTGTTGGAGATACTCACCTACCCACGACCACTCTGTTGGACATACACACCTACCCACGACCACTCTGTTGGAGATACTCACCTACCCATGACCACTCTGTTGGAGATACACTCCTACCGATGACCACTCTGTTGGAGATACTCACCTACCCACGACCACTCTGTTGGAGATACTCACCTACCCACGACCACTCTGTTGGACATACACACCTACCCATGACCACTCTGTTGGAGATACACACCTACCCACGACCACTCTGTTGGAGATACTCACCTACCCACGACCACTCTGTTGGACATACTCACCTCCCCACGACCACTCTGTTGGACATACACACCTACCCACGACCACTCTGTCGGAGATACTCACCTCCGCACGACCACTCTGTTGGACATACACACCTTCCCACGACCACTCTGTTGGAGATACTGACCTACCCATGACCACTCTGTTGGAGATACTCACTTCTTCCCCATGACTACGCTGTACGATCCTGTGTACTTGCGATTGGTTCCGATGAGCTCAATGATCTCAGGGACATGACTTGCAAACAACACCTGTTTGGAGAGATACGGCATTCTGTAAGATTTTGGAAGTCTGTGCAATACGCACAAAATCCCAGGAGTTACGGTTACTTAGCTGTTATTGTGGCACTATTACAGCTCAGGGCGTTGGAGTTCAGAATTTAATTTTACATCCTCTGTATGGAGTTCCTGCAGAAGGTCTGGGTTTCCCCCAGCTCCTCTGGTTTCCTCCTTGGTCTAAAGATTTACCTGGTAGATTAATTGGCCATTGTTTAATTGTCCTGTGATTAGGTTAGGGTTAATTGGGGTTGTGTGCGTTTGCTGGGGCCACACAGCTCGAAGGGCCAGAAGATCCTATTCTGAGCTATATTCCTAAATACATAGACAGACAGAATGATAGAGAGATAGATAGAGAGACAGACTGATAGATAGTTAGATAGAGAGATAGATCAATAGAGTCAGACACACAGAGAGATAGCCAGACAGACAGACAGACAGATAAATGGACAGATCAATGCTGGAGGGCCTCAGCAAGTTAGGTTGCATCTATGGAGGGGAGGGAACAGACCAGGACAGACTGACAGGTGTTCTTCTTCAATGGACCTGATGCTCCCTGAGCTGCTGAGTTCCACCAGCGTTTTTGTGTGTAACATCCATTACAAGTTCCCAAGGATACAAATGAGAAAATTTAAGACCAGCCACTATTAAACAATGGGAAATGGAGGTGGGGGAGGTGTTAATAATCCATTTATCCCTAGTGTTCCTTACCACTGCCCAACTCAGCATTGAACAGATTGTCCAAACCCTCTGCCCCGAACCAGGAAGTTCTCCTTCACACCAACCTCCACCATCTGTCCACAGCATCACATCCATCTGTTCCTCCCTCATGAGGTAACTATCCCTTCCCCATCTCAACCTCCTCCTCCTCCTCCACATTCTAAAACCTGTCCCTGTGAGGACTTGGGCAGACAGTGTCTGGGCTGAGGGCCTCTTTTTTCGGTGTTGGTTCTGAAAGACCCCCTTCACTGCCCCAGCTATCCCACTCCATCCAGGAAGGTATGGAAGTACCGTGGGGGTGGGGTGGGGTGTGGGGAGAGCGGAGGTAACCATAGTGATTGAAACATTGATAACTTCCATATTCTACACACACACAAGAGAGATTCTGCAGACGATGGAAATCTACAGCAACACACACAAAATTGCAGGAGGAACTCAGCAGGTCAGGCAGCATCTATGGAGGGGAATAAACAGCCAGGACTGGAAAGGAAGGGGAAAGAAGGACACAGCAATACAATTGCCTGGTGGAACTTATGTCTGCCGCATTGGACTCTGGGACAAAGACAGAGAGATCCCTTGGGAAGTGGAAGGGCATCTTTGTAGAAGTGACTAAGATAATGAGAAGTATTAACAAGGTAGATGGTCACAGTCTTTTCCAAAACTAGGGGGCATAGGTTTAGAGTGAGAGGGAAAAGATTTATAAAGGACCTGAGGGGCAACTAGGGTGGTGGGGTGGTGATACAGTACGTCCCTACCAAAGGAGGTGTAAGGCGCTCCTTCCCTCTGCTAGCCTGCAGGTCACCCTTGGGCAAGGTGTAGCACCTGCTTAGCCCCCGATCAGGGTCGTGTGAAGCCATGGGAGCAGGTGGTGGATGGTCGTACGAGCAGCTGGTGCAGATCACAAGTCCTGGTTATGTGACCACTGACACCAGGCAGACAATCTCTGAAGAGTATTGATAATGGCTGGGGTCACCCATCTTGTAAAGACTCTGCCCAGAAGGAGGCAATGGAAAAATCTGCCAAGAACAGTCATGGTCCCCGCTCATGTCATACGACATGGCACATAATGATGATGTCATACAACATGGTGCATAATGATGATGATGACAAGGGCAACGGTTTCACGCAGAGGGTGATGAATTGGTGAGTATATGGAACAAGTAGCCAGAGGCAGGTACAATATTATCATTTAAGAAAAAGCTGGACAGGTACATGGGGAGAGGGCATGGAGGGATATGGGACACTGTCGCCAGAACGGATATCTGTATATTCCTGCTATATTGTACACTCGTTAAAGGCAAGCACTCAAACTAATCAGACATTTCTACCTTTGTTTCTGGATTCAGTTCCTACAGATTTTGATGTTTTCCTTTGACCCACACTAGCCGCCTCATGCCAGAAATCCGGGTCTAACTGGGAGCAGATCTGGGTAGTCCACGTCAATCATCTGTTCATTAAAAGCATGCAACGAGCGAGCAAGCTCACTGGCTCTACGTGGTGTCGAGCTGCACTCAGCCAGATGCATTCCCTCCCATGGAAGGGCAGCAGACACCAACAGAATCAACAAACTCACTCGTAAGGCCAGTGCTATCATGTTTGCTGTTGTGTGCTGGGGCAGCAGGCTGAGGGTAGCAGACACCAACAGAATCAACAAACTCATTTGTAAGGCCAGTGATGTTGTGGGGGTGGAACTGGACTCTCTGACGGTGGTGTCTGAAAAGAGGATGCTGTCCAAGTTGCATGCCATCTTGGACAATGTCTCCCATCCACTCCATAATGTACTGGTTAGGCACAGGAGTACCTTCAGCCAGAAACTCATTCCACCGAGATGTAACACCGAGCATCATAGGAAGTCATTCCTCCCTGTGGCCATCAAACTTTACAACTCCTCCCTCGGAGTGTCAGACACCCTGAGCCAATAGGCTGGTCCTGGACTTATTTCCAATTGGCATTATTTACTTATTATTATTTTAATTATTTATGGTTTTCTATTGGTACATTTCTACACTATTCTTGGTTGGTGCGGCTGTATCGAAACCCAATTTCCCTCGGGATCAATATGTATCTCTGCCCCTTCACCTCCCTTTCACGCTGTGACCAGGATATCTCTGCCCCTTCACCTCCCTTTCACGCTGTGACCAGGATATCTCTGCCCCTTCACCTCCCTTTCCTGCTTCGACCTGGATATCTCTGCCCCTTCACCTCCCTTTCCTGCTTCGACCTGGATATCTCTGCCCCTTCACCTCCCCTTCCCGCTGTGACCAGGGGATCACTGCCCCTTCACCTCCCCTTCCCACTGTGACCAGGGGATCTCTGCCCCTTCACCTACCCTTCCTACTTCGACCTGGATATCTCTGCCCCTTCACCTCCCCTTCCTGCTTCGACCTGGATATCTCTGCCCCTTCACCTCCCCTTCCTGCTGTGACCAGGATATCTCTGCCCCTTCACCTCCCTTTCCCGCTGTGACCAGGGGATCTCTGCCCCTTCAACTCCCTTTCCCGCTGTGACCAGGATATGTCTGACCCTTCACATCCCCTTCCTGCTGTGACCAGGATATCTCTGCCCCTTCACCTCCCCTTCCTGCTGTGACCAGGATATCTCTGCCCCTTCACCTCCCCTTCCCACTGTGACCAGGGGATCTCTGCCCCTTCACCTCCCTTTCCCGCTGTGACCAGGGTATCTCTGCCCCTTCACCTCCCCTTCCCGCTGTGACCAGGGGATCCCTGCCCCTTCACCTCCCCTTCCCACTGTGACCAGGGGATCTCTGCCCCTTCACCTCCCCTTCCTACTTCGACCTGGATATCTCTGCCCCTTCACCTCCCCTTCCTGCTTCGACCTGGATATCTCTGCCCCTTCACCTCCCTTTCCCGCTGTGACCAGGGGATCTCTGCCCCTTCACCTCCCTTTCCCGCTGTGACCAGGATATCTCTGCCCCTTCACCTCCCTTTCCTGCTGTGACCAGGGGATCTCTGCCCCTTCACCTCCCCTTCCTGCTTCGACCTGGATATCTCTGCCCCTTCACCTCCCCTTCCCACTGTGACCAGGATATCTCTGCCCCTTCACCTCCCCTACCCGCTGTGACCAGGGGATCTCTGCCCCTTCACCTCCCCTTCCTGCTTCGACCTGGATATCTCTGCCCCTTCACCACCCCTTCCTGCTTCGACCTGGATATCTCTGCCCCTTCACGTCCCTTTCCCGCTGTGACCAGGGGATCTCTGCCCCTTCACCTCCCCTTCCTGCTGTGACCAGGATATCTCTGCCCCTTCACCTCCCCTTCCTGCTGTGACTAGGATATCTCTGCCCCTTCACCTCCCTTTCCTGCTGTGATCAGGATATCTCTGCCCCTTCACCTCCCCTTCCTGCTGTGACCAGGATATCTCTGCCCCTTCACCTCCCCTTCCCACTGTGACCAGGGGATCTCTGCCCCTTCACCTCCCTTTCCCACTGTGACCAGAATATCTCTGCCCCTTCACCTCCCCTTCCCGCTGTGACCAGGGGATCTCTGCCCCTTCACCTCCACTTCCCGCTGTGACCTGAATATCTCTGCCACTTCACCTCCCTTTCCCTCTGTGACCAGGATATCTCTGCCCCTTCACCTCCCTTTCCTGCCTTGACCAGGATATCTCTGCCCCTTCACCTCCCTTTCCTGCCTTGACCAGGATATCTCTGCCCCTTCACCTCCCTTTCCCGCTGTGACCAGGATATCTCTGCCCCTTCACCTCCCTTTCCTGCTGTGACCAGGATATCTCTGCCCCTTCACCTCCCCTACCCGCTGTGACCAGGGGATCTCTGCCCCTTCACCTCTCCTTCCTGCTGTGACCAGGATATCTCTGCCCCTTCACCTCCCCTTCCTGCTTCGACCTGGATATCTCTGCCCCTTCACCTCCCCTTCCCGCTGTGACCAGGATATCTCTGCCCCTTCACCTCCCCTTCCCATTGTGACCAGGATATCTCTGCCCCTTCACCTCCCCTTCCCACTGTGACCAGGGGATCTCTGCCCCTTCACCTACCCTTCCTGCTTCGACCTGGATATCTCTGCCCCTTCACCTCCCTTTCCCGCTGTGACCAGGGGATCTCTGCCCCTTCACCTCCCCTTCCCGCTGTGACCAGGGGATCTCTGCCCCTTCACCTCCCCTTCCCACTGTGACCAGGGGATCTCTGCCCCTTCACCTCCCCTTCCTACTTCGACCTGGATATCTCTGCCCCTTCACCTCCCCTTCCTGCTTCGACCTGGATATCTCTGCCCCTTCACCTCCCCTTCCCACTGTGACCAGGGGATCTCTGCCCCTTCACCTCCCTTTCCCACTGTGACCAGAATATCTCTGCCCCTTCACCTCCCTTTACCGCTGTGACCAGGGGATCTCTGCCCCTTCACGTCCCCTTCCTGCTGTGACCAGGATATCTCTGCCCCTTCACCTCCCCTTCCCACTGTGACCAGGGGATCTCTGCCCCTTCACCTCCCTTTCCCACTGTGACCAGAATATCTCTGCCCCTTCACCTCCCCTTCCCGCCGTGACCAGGGGATCTCTGCCCCTTCACCTCCCCTTCCCGCTGTGACCTGAATATCTCTGCCCCTTCTCCTCCCTTTCCCTCTGTGACCAGGATATCTCTGCCCTTTCACCTCCCTTTCCCGCTGTGACCAGGATATCTCTGCCCCTTCACCTCCCTTTCGTGCTGTGACCAGGATATCTCTGCCCCTTTACCTCCCCTTCCTGCTGTGACCAGGGGATCTCTGCCCCTTCACCTCCCTTTCCTGCCTTGACCAGGATATCTCTGCCCCTTCACCTCCCTTTCCTGCTGTGACCAGGATATCTCTGCCCCTTCACCTCCCTTTCCCGCTGTGACCAGGATATCTCTGCCCCTTCACCTCCCATTCCTGCTGTGACCAGGATATCTCTGCCCCTTCACCTCCCCTTCCCGCTGTGACCAGGGGATCTCTGCCCCTTCACCTCTCCTTCCCGCTGTGACCAGGATATCTCTGCCCCTTCACCTCCCCTTCCTGCTGTGACCAGGGGATCGCTGCCCCTTCACCTCCCTTTCCCGCTGTGACCAGGATATCTCTGCCCCTTCACCTCCCCTTCCTGCTTCGACCTGGATATCTCTGCCCCTTCACCTCCCCTTCCCGCTGTGACCAGGATATCTCTGCCCCTTCACCTCCCCTTCCCACTGTGACCAGGATATCTCTGCCCCTTCACCTCACCTTCCCACTGTGACCAGGGGATCTCTGCCCCTTCACCTACCCTTCCTGCTTCGACCTGGATATATCTGCCCCTTCACCTCTCCTTCCCGCTGTGACCAGGATATCTCTGCCACTTCACCTCCCCTTCCCACTGTGACCAGGGGATCTCTGCCTCTTCACCTCTCCTTCCCGCTGTGACCAGGATATCTCTGCCCCTTCAACTCCCCTTCCCACTGTGACCAGGATATCTCTGCCCCTTCACCTCCTCTTCCCACTGTGACCAGGGGATCTCTGCCCCTTCACCTCCCCTTCCTGCTTCGACCTGGATATCTCTGCCCCTTCACCTCCCTTTCCCGCTGTGACCAGGATATCTCTGCCCCTTCACCTCCCTTTCCTGCTTCGACCTGGATATCTCTGCCCCTTCACCTCCCCTTCCTGCTTCGACCTGGATATCTCTGCCCCTTCACCTCCCTTTCCCGCTGTGACCAGGATATCTCTGCCCCTTCACCTCCCCTTCCTGCTGTGACCAGGGGATCTCTGCCCCTTCACCTCCCTTTCCCGCTGTGACCAGGATATCTCTGCCCCTTCACCTCCCCTACCCGCTGTGACCAGGGGATCTCTGCCCCTTCACCTCCCCTTCCTGCTTCGACCTGGATATCTCTGCCCCTTCACCTCCCCTTCCTGCTTCGACCTGGATATCTCTGCCGCTTCACCTGCCTTTCCCGCTGTGACCAGGGGATCTCTGCCCCTTCACCTCCCCTTCCCGCTGTGACCAGGGGATCTCTGCCCCTTCACCTCCCCTTCCCGCTGTGACCTGAATATCTCTGCCCCTTCACCTCCCTTTCCCTCTGTGACCAGGATATCTCTGCCCCTTCACCTCCCTTTCCCGCTGTGACCAGGATATCTCTGCCCCTTCACCTCCCTTTCCTGCTGTGACCAGGATATCTCTGCCCCTTCACCTCCCCTTCCCGCTGTGACCAGGGGATCTCTGCCCCTTCACCTCTCCTTCCTGCTGTGACCAGGATATCTCTGCCCCTTCACCTCCCCTTCCTGCTGTGACCAGGGGATCTCTGCCCCTTCACCTCCCTTTCCCGCTGTGACCAGGATATCTCTGCACCTTCACCTCCCCTTCCTGCTTCGAGCTGGATATCTCTGCCCCTTCACCTCCCCTTCCCGCTGTGACTAGGATATCTCTGCCCCTTCACCTCCCCTTCCCTCTGTGACCAGGGGATCTCTGCCCCTTCACCTACCCTTCCTGCTTCGACCTGGATATCTCTGCCCCTTCTCCTCCCTTTACCGCTGTGACCAGGATATCTCTGCCCCTTCACCTCCCCTTCTCGCTGTGACCAGGGGATCCCTGCCCCTTCACCTCCCCTTTCCGCTGTGACCAGGGGAACTCTGCCCCTTCACCTCCCCTTCCCACTGTGACCAGGGGATCTCTGCCCCTTCACCTCCCCTTCCTGCTTCGACCTGGATATCTCTGCCCCTTCACCTCCCTTTCCCGCTGTGACCAGGATATCTCTGCCCCTTCTCCTCCCTTTACCGCTGTGACCAGGATATCTCTGCCCCTTCACCTCCCCTTCCCGCTGTGACCAGGGGATCTCTGCCCCTTCACCTCCCCTTCCCACTGTGACCAAGATATCTCTGCCCCTTCACCACCCTTTCCCGCTGTGACCAGGATATCTCTGCCCCTTCACCTCCCTTTCCCGCTGTGACCAGGATATCTCTGCCCCTTCACCTCCCTTTCCTGCTGTGACCAGGGGATCTCTGCCCCTTCACCTCCCCTTCCTGCTTCGATCTGGATATCTCTGCCCCTTCACCTCCCCTTCCCACTGTGACCAGGATATCTCTGCCCCTTCACCTCCACTACCCGCTGTGACCAGGGGATCTCTGCCCCTTCACCTCCCCTTCCTGCTTCGACCTGGATATCTCTGCCCCTTCACCACCCCTTCCTGCTTCGACCTGGATATCTCTGCCCCTTCACCTCCCTTTCCCGCTGTGACCAGGGGATCTCTGCCCCTTCAACTCCCCTTCCTGCTGTGACCAGGATATCTCTGCCCCTTCACCTCCCCTTCCTGCTGTGACTAGGATATCTCTGCCCCTTCACATCCCTTTCCTGCTGTGATCAGGATATCTCTGCCCCTTCACCTCCCCTTCCTGCTGTGACCAGGATATCTCTGCCCCTTCACCTCCCCTTCCCACTGTGACCAGGGGATCTCTGCCCCTTCACCTCCCTTTCCCACTGTGACCAGAATATCTCTGCCCCTTCACCTCCCCTTCCCGCTGTGACCAAGGGATCTCTGCCCCTTCACCTCCCCTTCCCGCTGTGACCTGAATATCTCTGCCCCTTCACCTCCCTTTCCCTCTGTGACCAGGATATCTCTGCCCCTTCACCTCCCTTTCCTGCCTTGACCAGGATATCTCTGCCCCTTCACCTCCCTTTCCCGCTGTGACCAGGATATCTCTGCCCCTTCACCTCCCTTTCCGGCTGTGACCAGGATATCTCTGCCCCTTCACCTCCCTTTCCTGCTGTGACCAGGATATCTCTGCCCCTTCACCTCCCCTTCCCGCTGTGACCAGGGGATCTCTGCCCCTTCACCTCTCCTTCCTGCTGTGACCAGGATATCTCTGCCCCTTCACCTCCCCTTCCTGCTTCGACCTGGATATCTCTGCCCCTTCACCTCCCCTTCCCGCTGTGACCAGGATATCTCTGCCCCTTCACCTCCCCTTCCCATTGTGACCAGGATATCTCTGCCCCTTCACCTCCCCTTCCCACTGTGACCAGGGGATCTCTGCCCCTTCACCTACCCTTCCTGCTTCGACCTGGATATCTCTGCCCCTTCACCTCCCTTTCCCGCTGTGACCAGGGGATCTCTGCCCCTTCACCTCCCCTTCCCGCTGTGACCAGGGGATCTCTGCCCCTTCACCTCCCCTTCCCACTGTGACCAGGGGATCTCTGCCCCTTCACCTCCCCTTCCTACTTCGAACTGGATATCTCTGCCCCTTCACCTCCCCTTCCTGCTTCGACCTGGATATCTCTGCCCCTTCACCTCCCTTTCCCGCTGTGACCAGGGGATCTCTGCCCCATCACCTCCCTTTCCCGCTGTGAACAGGATATGTCTGCCCCTTCACATCCCCTTCCTGCTGTGACCAGGGGATCTCTGCCCCTTCACCTCCCTTTCCCACTGTGACCAGAATATCTCTGCCCCTTCACCTCCCTTTACCGCTGTGACCAGGGGATCTCTGCCCCTTCACCTCCCCTTCCTGCTGTGACCAGGATATCTCTGCCCCTTCACCTCCCCTTCCCACTGTGACCAGGGGATCTCTGCCCCTTCACCTCCCTTTCCCACTGTGACCAGAATATCTCTGCCCCTTCACCTCCCCTTCCCGCCGTGACCAGGGGATCTCTGCCCCTTCACCTCCCCTTCCCGCTGTGACCTGAATATCTCTGCCCCTTCACCTCCCTTTCCCTCTGTGACCAGGATATCTCTGCCCTTTCACCTCCCTTTCCCGCTGTGACCAGGATATCTCTGCCCCTTCACCTCCCTTTCGTGCTGTGACCAGGATATCTCTGCCCCTTTACCTCCCCTTCCTGCTGTGACCAGGGGATCTCTGCCCCTTCACCTCCCTTTCCTGCCTTGACCAGGATATCTCTGCCCCTTCACCTCCCTTTCCTGCTGTGACCAGGATATCTCTGCCCCTTCACCTCCCTTTCCCGCTGTGACCAGGATATCTCTGCCCCTTCACCTCCCTTTCCTGCTGTGACCAGGATATCTCTGCCCCTTCACCTCCCCTTCCCGCTGTGACCAGGGGATCTCTGCCCCTTCACCTCTCCTTCCCGCTGTGACCAGGATATCTCTGCCCCTTCACCTCCCCTTCCTGCTGTGACCAGGGGATCGCTGCCCCTTCACCTCCCTTTCCCGCTGTGACCAGGATATCTCTGCCCCTTCACCTCCCCTTCCTGCTTCGACCTGGATATCTCTGCCCCTTCACCTCCCCTTCCCGCTGTGACCAGGATATCTCTGCCCCTTCACCACCCCTTCCCACTGTGACCAGGATATCTCTGCCCCTTCACCTCACCTTCCCACTGTGACCAGGGGATCTCTGCCCCTTCACCTACCCTTCCTGCTTCGACCTGGATATATCTGCCCCTTCACCTCTCCTTCCCGCTGTGACCAGGATATCTCTGCCCCTTCACCTCCCCTTCCCACTGTGACCAGGGGATCTCTGCCTCTTCACCTCTCCTTCCCGCTGTGACCAGGATATCTCTGCCCCTTCACCTTCCCTTCCCACTGTGACCAGGATATCTCTGCCCCTTCACCTCCCCTTCCCACTGTGACCAGGGGATCTCTGCCCCTTCACCTCCCCTTCCTGCTTCGACCTGGATATCTCTGCCCCTTCACCTCCCTTTCCCGCTGTGACCAGGATATCTCTGCCCCTTCACCTCCCTTTCCTGCTGTGACCAGGATATCTCTGCCCCTTCACCTCCCCTTCCCGCTGTGACCAGGGGATCTCTGCCCCTTCACCTCTCCTTCCTGCTGTGACCAGGATATCTCTGCCCCTTCACCTCCCCTTCCTGCTTCGACCTGGATATCTCTGCCCCTTCACCTCCCCTTCCCGCTGTGACCAGGATATCTCTGCCCCTTCACCTCCCCTTCCCATTGTGCCCAGGATATCTCTGCCCCTTCACCTCCCCTTCCCACTGTGACCAGGGGATCTCTGCCCCTTCACCTACCCTTCCTGCTTCGACCTGGATATCTCTGCCCCTTCACCTCCCTTTCCCGCTGTGACCAGGGGATCTCTGCCCCTTCACCTCCCCTTCCCACTGTGACCAGGGGATCTCTGCCCCTTCACCTCCCCTTCCCGCTGTGACCAGGGGATCTCTGCCCCTTCACCTCTCCTTCCCGCTGAGACCAGGATATCTCTGCCCCTTCACCTCCCCTTCCTGCTGTGACCAGGGGATCGCTGCCCCTTCACCTCCCTTTCCCGCTGTGACCAGGATATCTCTGCCCCTTCACCTCCCCTTCCTGCTTCGACCTGGATATCTCTGCCCCTTCACCTCCCCTTCCCGCTGTGACCAGGATATCTCTGCCCCTTCACCACCCCTTCGCACTGTGACCAGGATATATCTGCCCCTTCACCTCACCTTCCCACTGTGACCAGGGGATCTCTGCCCCTTCACCTACCCTTCCTGCTTCGACCTGGATATATCTGCCCCTTCACCTCTCCTTCCCGCTGTGACCAGGATATCTCTGCCCCTTCACCTCCCCTTCCCACTGTGACCAGGGGATCTCTGCCTCTTCACCTCTCCTTCCCGCTGTGACCAGGATATCTCTGCCCCTTCACCTCCCCTTCCCACTGTGACCAGGATATCTCTGCCCCTTCACCTCCCCTTCCCACTGTGACCAGGGGACCTCTGCCCCTTCACCTCCCCTTCCTGCTTTGACCTGGATATCTCTGCCCCTTCACCTCCCTTTCCCGCTGTGACCAGGATATCTCTGCCCCTTCACCTCCCTTTCCTGCTTCGACCTGGATATCTCTGCCCCTTCACCTCCCTTTCCTGCTTCGACCTGGATATCTCTGCCCCTTCACCTCCCCTTCCCGCTGTGACCAGGGGATCTCTGCCCCTTCACCTCCCCTTCCCACTGTGACCAGGGGATCTCTGCCCCTTCACCTCCCCTTCCTACTTCGACCTGGATATCTCTGCCCCTTCACCTCCCCTTCCTGCTTCGACCTGGATATCTCTGCCCCTTCACCTCCCTTTCCCGCTGTGACCAGGATATCTCTGCCCCTTCACCTCCCCTTCCTGCTGTGACCAGGGGATCTCTGCCCCTTCACCTCCCTTTCCCTCTGTGACCAGGATATCTCTGCCCCTTCACCTCCCTTTCCCGCTGTGACCAGGATATCTCTGCCCCTTCACCTCCCTTTCCTGCTGTGACCAGGATATCTCTGCCCCTTCACCTCCCCTTCCCGCTGTGACCAGGGGATCTCTGCCCCTTCACCTCTCCTTCCTGCTGTGACCAGGATATCTCTGCCCCTTCACCTCCCCTTCCTGCTGTGACCAGGGGATCTCTGCCCCTTCACCTCCCTTTCCCGCTGTGACCAGGATATCTCTGCCCCTTCACCTCCCCTTCCTGCTTCGAGCTGGATATCTCTGCCCCTTCACCTCCCCTTCCCGCTGTGACCAGGATATCTCTGCCCCTTCACCTCCCCTTCCCTCTGTGACCAGGGGATCTCTGCCCCTTCACCTACCCTTCCTGCTTCGACCTGGATATCTCTGCCCCTTCTCCTCCCTTTACCGCTGTGACCAGGATATCTCTGCCCCTTCACCTCCCCTTCCCGCTGTGACCAGCGGATCCCTGCCCCTTCAACTCCCCTTTCCGCTGTGACGAGGGGAACTCTGCCCCTTCACCTCCCCTTCCCACTGTGACCAGGGGATCTCTGCCCCTTCACCTCCCCTTCCTGCTTCGACCTGGATATCTCTGCCCCTTCACCTCCCTTTCCCGCTGTGACCAGGATATCTCTGCCCCTTCAACTCCCCTTCCCGCTGTGACCAGGGGATCTCTGCCCCTTCACCTCCCCTTCCCACTGTGACCAAGATATCTCTGCCCCTTCACCTCCCTTTCCCGCTGTGACCAGGATATCTCTGCCCCTTCACCTCCCTTTCCCGCTGTGACCAGGATATCTCTGCCCCTTCACCTCCCTTTCCTGCTGTGACCAGGGGATCTCTGCCCCTTCACCTCCCCTTCCTGCTTCGACCTGGATATCTCTGCCCCTTCACCTCCCCTTCCCACTGTGACCAGGATATCTCTGCCCCTTCACCTCCCCTACCCGCTGTGACCAGGGGATCTCTGCCCCTTCACCTCCCTTTCCTGCTTCAACCTGGATATCTCTGCCCCTTCACCTCCCCTTCCTGCTTCGACCTGGATATCTCTGCCCCTTCACCACCCCTTCCTGCTTCGACCTGGATATCTCTGCCCCTTCACCTCCCTTTCCCGCTGTGACCAGGGGATCTCTGCCCCTTCACCTCCCCTTCCTGCTGTGACCAGGATATCTCTGCCCCTTCACCTCCCCTTCCTGCTGTGACTAGGATATCTCTGCCCCTTCACCTCCCTTTCCTGCTGTGATCAGGATATCTCTGCCCCTTCACCTCCCCTTCCTGCTGTGACCAGGATATCTCTGCCCCTTCACCTCCCCTTCCTGCTGAGACCAGGATATCTCTGCCCCTTCACCTCCCTTTCCTGCTGTGATCAGGATATCTCTGCCCCTTCACCTCCCCTTCCTGCTGTGACCAGGATATCTCTGCCCTTTCCCGCTGTGACCAGGGGATCTCTGCCCCTTCACCTCCCCTTCCTGCCTTGACCAGGATATCTCTGCCCCTTCACCTCCCCTTCCCGCTGTGACCAGGGGATCTCTGCCCCTTCACCTCTCCTTCCCGCTGTGACCAGGATATCTCTGCCCCTTCACCTCCCCTTCCTGCTGTGACCAGGGGATCGCTGCCCCTTCACCTCCCTTTCCCGCTGTGACCAGGATATCTCTGCCCCTTCACCTCCCCTTCCTGCTTCGACCTGGATATCTCTGCCCCTTCACCTCCCCTTCCCGCTGTGACCAGGATATCTCTGCCCCTTCACCACCCCTTCCCACTGTGACCAGGATATCTCTGCCCCTTCACCTCACCTTCCCACTGTGACCAGGGGATCTCTGCCCCTTCACCTACCCTTCCTGCTTCGACCTGGATATATCTGCCCCTTCACCTCTCCTTCCCGCTGTGACCAGGATATCTCTGCCCCTTCACCTCCCCTTCCCACTGTGACCAGGGGATCTCTGCCTCTTCACCTCTCCTTCCCGCTGTGACCAGGATATCTCTGCCCCTTCACCTTCCCTTCCCACTGTGACCAGGATATCTCTGCCCCTTCACCTCCCCTTCCCACTGTGACCAGGGGATCTCTGCCCCTTCACCTCCCCTTCCTGCTTCGACCTGGATATCTCTGCCCCTTCACCTCCCTTTCCCGCTGTGACCAGGATATCTCTGCCCCTTCACCTCCCTTTCCTGCTGTGACCAGGATATCTCTGCCCCTTCACCTCCCCTTCCCGCTGTGACCAGGGGATCTCTGCCCCTTCACCTCTCCTTCCTGCTGTGACCAGGATATCTCTGCCCCTTCACCTCCCCTTCCTGCTTCGACCTGGATATCTCTGCCCCTTCACCTCCCCTTCCCGCTGTGACCAGGATATCTCTGCCCCTTCACCTCCCCTTCCCATTGTGCCCAGGATATCTCTGCCCCTTCACCTCCCCTTCCCACTGTGACCAGGGGATCTCTGCCCCTTCACCTACCCTTCCTGCTTCGACCTGGATATCTCTGCCCCTTCACCTCCCTTTCCCGCTGTGACCAGGGGATCTCTGCCCCTTCACCTCCCCTTCCCACTGTGACCAGGGGATCTCTGCCCCTTCACCTCCCCTTCCCGCTGTGACCAGGGGATCTCTGCCCCTTCACCTCTCCTTCCCGCTGAGACCAGGATATCTCTGCCCCTTCACCTCCCCTTCCTGCTGTGACCAGGGGATCGCTGCCCCTTCACCTCCCTTTCCCGCTGTGACCAGGATATCTCTGCCCCTTCACCTCCCCTTCCTGCTTCGACCTGGATATCTCTGCCCCTTCACCTCCCCTTCCCGCTGTGACCAGGATATCTCTGCCCCTTCACCACCCCTTCGCACTGTGACCAGGATATATCTGCCCCTTCACCTCACCTTCCCACTGTGACCAGGGGATCTCTGCCCCTTCACCTACCCTTCCTGCTTCGACCTGGATATATCTGCCCCTTCACCTCTCCTTCCCGCTGTGACCAGGATATCTCTGCCCCTTCACCTCCCCTTCCCACTGTGACCAGGGGATCTCTGCCTCTTCACCTCTCCTTCCCGCTGTGACCAGGATATCTCTGCCCCTTCACCTCCCCTTCCCACTGTGACCAGGATATCTCTGCCCCTTCACCTCCCCTTCCCACTGTGACCAGGGGACCTCTGCCCCTTCACCTCCCCTTCCTGCTTTGACCTGGATATCTCTGCCCCTTCACCTCCCTTTCCCGCTGTGACCAGGATATCTCTGCCCCTTCACCTCCCTTTCCTGCTTCGACCTGGATATCTCTGCCCCTTCACCTCCCTTTCCTGCTTCGACCTGGATATCTCTGCCCCTTCACCTCCCCTTCCCGCTGTGACCAGGGGATCTCTGCCCCTTCACCTCCCCTTCCCACTGTGACCAGGGGATCTCTGCCCCTTCACCTCCCCTTCCTACTTCGACCTGGATATCTCTGCCCCTTCACCTCCCCTTCCTGCTTCGACCTGGATATCTCTGCCCCTTCACCTCCCTTTCCCGCTGTGACCAGGATATCTCTGCCCCTTCACCTCCCCTTCCTGCTGTGACCAGGGGATCTCTGCCCCTTCACCTCCCTTTCCCTCTGTGACCAGGATATCTCTGCCCCTTCACCTCCCTTTCCCGCTGTGACCAGGATATCTCTGCCCCTTCACCTCCCTTTCCTGCTGTGACCAGGATATCTCTGCCCCTTCACCTCCCCTTCCCGCTGTGACCAGGGGATCTCTGCCCCTTCACCTCTCCTTCCTGCTGTGACCAGGATATCTCTGCCCCTTCACCTCCCCTTCCTGCTGTGACCAGGGGATCTCTGCCCCTTCACCTCCCTTTCCCGCTGTGACCAGGATATCTCTGCCCCTTCACCTCCCCTTCCTGCTTCGAGCTGGATATCTCTGCCCCTTCACCTCCCCTTCCCGCTGTGACCAGGATATCTCTGCCCCTTCACCTCCCCTTCCCTCTGTGACCAGGGGATCTCTGCCCCTTCACCTACCCTTCCTGCTTCGACCTGGATATCTCTGCCCCTTCTCCTCCCTTTACCGCTGTGACCAGGATATCTCTGCCCCTTCACCTCCCCTTCCCGCTGTGACCAGCGGATCCCTGCCCCTTCAACTCCCCTTTCCGCTGTGACGAGGGGAACTCTGCCCCTTCACCTCCCCTTCCCACTGTGACCAGGGGATCTCTGCCCCTTCACCTCCCCTTCCTGCTTCGACCTGGATATCTCTGCCCCTTCACCTCCCTTTCCCGCTGTGACCAGGATATCTCTGCCCCTTCAACTCCCCTTCCCGCTGTGACCAGGGGATCTCTGCCCCTTCACCTCCCCTTCCCACTGTGACCAAGATATCTCTGCCCCTTCACCTCCCTTTCCCGCTGTGACCAGGATATCTCTGCCCCTTCACCTCCCTTTCCCGCTGTGACCAGGATATCTCTGCCCCTTCACCTCCCTTTCCTGCTGTGACCAGGGGATCTCTGCCCCTTCACCTCCCCTTCCTGCTTCGACCTGGATATCTCTGCCCCTTCACCTCCCCTTCCCACTGTGACCAGGATATCTCTGCCCCTTCACCTCCCCTACCCGCTGTGACCAGGGGATCTCTGCCCCTTCACCTCCCTTTCCTGCTTCAACCTGGATATCTCTGCCCCTTCACCTCCCCTTCCTGCTTCGACCTGGATATCTCTGCCCCTTCACCACCCCTTCCTGCTTCGACCTGGATATCTCTGCCCCTTCACCTCCCTTTCCCGCTGTGACCAGGGGATCTCTGCCCCTTCACCTCCCCTTCCTGCTGTGACCAGGATATCTCTGCCCCTTCACCTCCCCTTCCTGCTGTGACTAGGATATCTCTGCCCCTTCACCTCCCTTTCCTGCTGTGATCAGGATATCTCTGCCCCTTCACCTCCCCTTCCTGCTGTGACCAGGATATCTCTGCCCCTTCACCTCCCCTTCCTGCTGAGACCAGGATATCTCTGCCCCTTCACCTCCCTTTCCTGCTGTGATCAGGATATCTCTGCCCCTTCACCTCCCCTTCCTGCTGTGACCAGGATATCTCTGCCCTTTCCCGCTGTGACCAGGGGATCTCTGCCCCTTCACCTCCCCTTCCTGCCTTGACCAGGATATCTCTGACCTTTCACCTCCCCTTCCCGCTGTGACCAGGATATCTCTGCCCCTTCACCTCCCTTTCCCGCTGTGACCAGGATATCTCTGCCCCTTCACCTCCCCTTCCTGCCTTGACCAGGATATCTCTGCCCCTTCACCTCCCCTTCCTGCTGTGACCAGGATATCTCTGCCCCTTCACCTCCCTTTCCCGCTGTGACCAGAATATCTCAGCCCCTTCACCTCTCCTTCCTGCCTTGACCAGGGGATCTCTGCCCCTTCACCTCCCCTTCCCGCTGTGACCAGGGGATCTCTGCCCTTTCCCGCTGTGACCAGAGTATCTCTGCCCTTTCCCGTTGTGACCTGGGTATCTCTGCCCTTTCCCGCTGTGACCAGGATATCTCTGCCCCTTCACCTCCCTTTCCTGCTGTGATCAGGATATCTCTGCCCCTTCACCTCCCCTTCCTGCTGTGACCAGGATATGTCTGCCCCTTCACATCCCCTTCCTGCTGTGACCAGGGGATCTCTGCCCCTTCACCTCCCTTTCCCACTGTGACCAGAATATCTCTGCCCCTTCACCTCCCTTTACCGCTGTGACCAGGGGATCTCTGCCCCTTCACCTCCCCTTCCTGCTGTGACCAGGATATCTCTGCCCCTTCACCTCCCCTTCCCACTGTGACCAGGGGATCTCTGCCCCTTCACCTCCCTTTCCCACTGTGACCAGAATATCTCTGCCCCTTCACCTCCCCTTCCCGCCGTGACCAGGGGATCTCTGCCCCTTCACCTCCCCTTCCCGCTGTGACCTGAATATCTCTGCCCCTTCACCTCCCTTTCTCTCTGTGACCAGGATATCTCTGCCCTTTCACCTCCCTTTCCCGCTGTGACCAGGATATCTCTGCCCCTTCACCTCCCTTTCGTGCTGTGACCAGGATATCTCTGCCCCTTTACCTCCCCTTCCTGCTGTGACCAGGGGATCTCTGCCCCTTCACCTCTCTTTCCTGCCTTGACCAGGATATCTCTGCCCCTTCACCTCCCTTTCCTGCTGTGACCAGGATATCTCTGCCCCTTCACCTCCCTTTCCCGCTGTGACCAGGATATCTCTGCCCCTTCACCTCCCTTTCCTGCTGTGACCAGGATATCTCTGCCCCTTCACCTCCCCTTCCCGCTGTGACCAGGGGATCTCTGCCCCTTCACCTCTCCTTCCCGCTGTGACCAGGATATCTCTGCCCCTTCACCTCCCCTTTCTGCTGTGACCAGGGGATCGCTGCCCCTTCACCTCCCTTTCCCGCTGTGACCAGGATATCTCTGCCCCTTCACCTCCCCTTCCTGCTTCGACCTGGATATCTCTGCCCCTTCACCTCCCCTTCCCGCTGTGACCAGGATATCTCTGCCCCTTCACCTCCCCTTCCCACTGTGACCAGGATATCTCTGCCCCTTCACCTCACCTTCCCACTGTGACCAGGGGATCTCTGCCCCTTCACCTACCCTTCCTGCTTCGACCTGGATATATCTGCCCCTTCACCTCTCCTTCCCGCTGTGACCAGGATATCTCTGCCCCTTCACCTCCCCTTCCCACTGTGACCAGGGGATCTCTGCCTCTTCACCTCTCCTTCCCGCTGTGACCAGGATATCTCTGCCCCTTCACCTTCCCTTCCCACTGTGACCAGGATATCTCTGCCCCTTCACCTCCCCTTCCCACTGTGACCAGGGGATCTCTGCCCCTTCACCTCCCCTTCCTGCTTCGACCTGGATATCTCTGCCCCTTCACCTCCCTTTCCCGCTGTGACCAGGATATCTCTGCCCCTTCACCTCCCTTTCCTGCTGTGACCAGGATATCTCTGCCCCTTCACCTCCCCTTCCCGCTGTGACCAGGGGATCTCTGCCCCTTCACCTCTCCTTCCTGCTGTGACCAGGATATCTCTGCCCCTTCACCTCCCCTTCCTGCTTCGACCTGGATATCTCTGCCCCTTCACCTCCCCTTCCCGCTGTGACCAGGATATCTCTGCCCCTTCACCTCCCCTTCCCATTGTGACCAGGATATCTCTGCCCCTTCACCTCCCCTTCCCACTGTGACCAGGGGATCTCTGCCCCTTCACCTACCCGTCCTGCTTCGACCTGGATATCTCTGCCCCTTCACCTCCCTTTCCCGCTGTGACCAGGGGATCTCTGCCCCTTCACCTCCCCTTCCCACTGTGACCAGGGGATCTCTGCCCCTTCACCTCCCCTTCCCGCTGTGACCAGGGGATCTCTGCCCCTTCACCTCTCCTTCCCGCTGAGACCAGGATATCTCTGCCCCTTCACCTCCCCTTCCTGCTGTGACCAAGGGGATCGCTGCCCCTTCACCTCCCTTTCCCGCTGTGACCAGGATATCTCTGCCCCTTCACCTCCCCTTCCTGCTTCGACCTGGATATCTCTGCCCCTTCACCTCCCCTTCCCGCTGTGACCAGGATATCTCTGCCCCTTCACCACCCCTTCGCACTGTGACCAGGATATATCTGCCCCTTCACCTCACCTTCCCACTGTGACCAGGGGATCTCTGCCCCTTCACCTACCCTTCCTGCTTCGACCTGGATATATCTGCCCCTTCACCTCTCCTTCCCGCTGTGACCAGGATATCTCTGCCCCTTCACCTCCCCTTCCCACTGTGACCAGGGGATCTCTGCCTCTTCACCTCTCCTTCCCGCTGTGACCAGGATATCTCTGCCCCTTCACCTCCCTTCCCACTGTGACCAGGATATCTCTGCCCCTTCACCTCCCCTTCCCACTGTGACCAGGGGACCTCTGCCCCTTCACCTCCCCTTCCTGCTTTGACCTGGATATCTCTGCCCCTTCACCTCCCTTTCCCGCTGTGACCAGGATATCTCTGCCCCTTCACCTCCCTTTCCTGCTTCGACCTGGATATCTCTGCCCCTTCACCTCCCTTTCCTGCTTCGACCTGGATATCTCTGCCCCTTCACCTCCCCTTCCCGCTGTGACCAGGGGATCTCTGCCCCTTCACCTCCCCTTCCCACTGTGACCAGGGGATCTCTGCCCCTTCACCTCCCCTTCCTACTTCGACCTGGATATCTCTGCCCCTTCACCTCCCCTTCCTGCTTCGACCTGGATATCTCTGCCCCTTCACCTCCCTTTCCCGCTGTGACCAGGATATCTCTGCCCCTTCACCTCCCCTTCCTGCTGTGACCAGGGGATCTCTGCCCCTTCACCTCCCTTTCCCTCTGTGACCAGGATATCTCTGCCCCTTCACCTCCCTTTCCCGCTGTGACCAGGATATCTCTGCCCCTTCACCTCCCTTTCCTGCTGTGACCAGGATATCTCTGCCCCTTCACCTCCCCTTCCCGCTGTGACCAGGGGATCTCTGCCCCTTCACCTCTCCTTCCTGCTGTGACCAGGATATCTCTGCCCCTTCACCTCCCCTTCCTGCTGTGACCAGGGGATCTCTGCCCCTTCACCTCCCTTTCCCGCTGTGACCAGGATATCTCTGCCCCTTCACCTCCCTTCCTGCTTCGAGCTGGATATCTCTGCCCCTTCACCTCCCCTTCCCGCTGTGACCAGGATATCTCTGCCCCTTCACCTCCCCTTCCCTCTGTGACCAGGGGATCTCTGCCCCTTCACCTACCCTTCCTGCTTCGACCTGGATATCTCTGCCCCTTCTCCTCCCTTTACCGCTGTGACCAGGATATCTCTGCCCCTTCACCTCCCCTTCCCGCTGTGACCAGCGGATCCCTGCCCCTTCAACTCCCCTTTCCGCTGTGACGAGGGGAACTCTGCCCCTTCACCTCCCCTTCCCACTGTGACCAGGGGATCTCTGCCCCTTCACCTCCCCTTCCTGCTTCGACCTGGATATCTCTGCCCCTTCACCTCCCTTTCCCGCTGTGACCAGGATATCTCTGCCCCTTCAACTCCCCTTCCCGCTGTGACCAGGGGATCTCTGCCCCTTCACCTCCCCTTCCCACTGTGACCAAGATATCTCTGCCCCTTCACCTCCCTTTCCCGCTGTGACCAGGATATCTCTGCCCCTTCACCTCCCTTTCCCGCTGTGACCAGGATATCTCTGCCCCTTCACCTCCCTTTCCTGCTGTGACCAGGGGATCTCTGCCCCTTCACCTCCCCTTCCTGCTTCGACCTGGATATCTCTGCCCCTTCACCTCCCCTTCCCACTGTGACCAGGATATCTCTGCCCCTTCACCTCCCCTACCCGCTGTGACCAGGGGATCTCTGCCCCTTCACCTCCCTTTCCTGCTTCAACCTGGATATCTCTGCCCCTTCACCTCCCCTTCCTGCTTCGACCTGGATATCTCTGCCCCTTCACCACCCCTTCCTGCTTCGACCTGGATATCTCTGCCCCTTCACCTCCCTTTCCCGCTGTGACCAGGGGATCTCTGCCCCTTCACCTCCCCTTCCTGCTGTGACCAGGATATCTCTGCCCCTTCACCTCCCCTTCCTGCTGTGACTAGGATATCTCTGCCCCTTCACCTCCCTTTCCTGCTGTGATCAGGATATCTCTGCCCCTTCACCTCCCCTTCCTGCTGTGACCAGGATATCTCTGCCCCTTCACCTCCCCTTCCTGCTGAGACCAGGATATCTCTGCCCCTTCACCTCCCTTTCCTGCTGTGATCAGGATATCTCTGCCCCTTCACCTCCCCTTCCTGCTGTGACCAGGATATCTCTGCCCTTTCCCGCTGTGACCAGGGGATCTCTGCCCCTTCACCTCCCCTTCCTGCCTTGACCAGGATATCTCTGACCTTTCACCTCCCCTTCCCGCTGTGACCAGGATATCTCTGCCCCTTCACCTCCCTTTCCCGCTGTGACCAGGATATCTCTGCCCCTTCACCTCCCCTTCCTGCCTTGACCAGGATATCTCTGCCCCTTCACCTCCCCTTCCTGCTGTGACCAGGATATCTCTGCCCCTTCACCTCCCTTTCCCGCTGTGACCAGAATATCTCAGCCCCTTCACCTCCCCTTCCTGCCTTGACCAGGGGATCTCTGCCCTTTCCCGCTGTGACCAGAGTATCTCTGCCCTTTCCCGTTGTGACCAGGGTATCTCTGCCCTTTCCCGCTGTGACCAGGATATCTCTGCCCCTTCACCTCCCTTTCCTGCTGTGATCAGGATATCTCTGCCCCTTCACCTCCCCTTCCTGCTGTGACCAGGATATGTCTGCCCCTTCACATCCCCTTCCTGCTGTGACCAGGGGATCTCTGCCCCTTCACCTCCCTTTCCCACTGTGACCAGAATATCTCTGCCCCTTCACCTCCCTTTACCGCTGTGACCAGGGGATCTCTGCCCCTTCACCTCCCCTTCCTGCTGTGACCAGGATATCTCTGCCCCTTCACCTCCCCTTCCCACTGTGACCAGGGGATCTCTGCCCCTTCACCTCCCTTTCCCACTGTGACCAGAATATCTCTGCCCCTTCACCTCCCCTTCCCGCCGTGACCAGGGGATCTCTGCCCCTTCACCTCCCCTTCCCGCTGTGACCTGAATATCTCTGCCCCTTCACCTCCCTTTCTCTCTGTGACCAGGATATCTCTGCCCTTTCACCTCCCTTTCCCGCTGTGACCAGGATATCTCTGCCCCTTCACCTCCCTTTCGTGCTGTGACCAGGATATCTCTGCCCCTTTACCTCCCCTTCCTGCTGTGACCAGGGGATCTCTGCCCCTTCACCTCTCTTTCCTGCCTTGACCAGGATATCTCTGCCCCTTCACCTCCCTTTCCTGCTGAGACCAGGATATCTCTGCCCCTTCACCTCCCTTTCCCGCTGTGACCAGGATATCTCTGCCCCTTCACCTCCCTTTCCTGCTGTGACCAGGATATCTCTGCCCCTTCACCTCCCCTTCCCGCTGTGACCAGGGGATCTCTGCCCCTTCACCTCTCCTTCCCGCTGTGACCAGGATATCTCTGCCCCTTCACCTCCCCTTTCTGCTGTGACCAGGGGATCGCTGCCCCTTCACCTCCCTTTCCCGCTGTGACCAGGATATCTCTGCCCCTTCACCTCCCCTTCCTGCTTCGACCTGGATATCTCTGCCCCTTCACCTCCCCTTCCCGCTGTGACCAGGATATCTCTGCCCCTTCACCTCCCCTTCCCACTGTGACCAGGATATCTCTGCCCCTTCACCTCACCTTCCCACTGTGACCAGGGGATCTCTGCCCCTTCACCTACCCTTCCTGCTTCGACCTGGATATATCTGCCCCTTCACCTCTCCTTCCCGCTGTGACCAGGATATCTCTGCCCCTTCACCTCCCCTTCCCACTGTGACCAGGGGATCTCTGCCTCTTCACCTCTCCTTCCCGCTGTGACCAGGATATCTCTGCCCCTTCACCTCCCCTTCCCACTGTGACCAGGATATCTCTGCCCCTTCACCTCCCCTTCCCACTGTGACCAGGGGATCTCTGCCCCTTCACCTCCCCTTCCTGCTTCGACCTGGATATCTCTGCCCCTTCACCTCCCTTTCCCGCTGTGACCAGGATATCTCTGCCCCTTCACCTCCCTTTCCTGCTTCGACCTGGATATCTCTGCCCCTTCACCTCCCTTTCCTGCTTCGACCTGGATATCTCTGCCCCTTCACCTCCCCTTCCCGCTGTGACCAGGGGATCTCTGCCCCTTCACCTCCCCTTCCCACTGTGACCAGGGGATCTCTGCCCCTTCACCTCCCCTTCCTACTTCGACCTGGATATCTCTGCCCCTTCACCTCCCCTTCCTGCTTCGACCTGGATATCTCTGCCCCTTCACCTCCCTTTCCCGCTGTGACCAGGATATCTCTGCCCCTTCACCTCCCCTTCCTGCTGTGACCAGGGGATCTCTGCCCCTTCACCTCCCTTTCCCGCTGTGACCAGGATATCTCTGCCCCTTCACCTCCCCTACCCGCTGTGACCAGGGGATCTCTGCCCCTTCACCTCCCCTTCCTGCTTCGACCTGGATATCTCTGCCCCTTCACCTCCCCTTCCTGCTTCGACCTGGATATCTCTGCCGCTTCACCTGCCTTTCCCGCTGTGACCAGGGGATCTCTGCCCCTTCACCTCCCCTTCCCGCTGTGACCAGGGGATCTCTGCCCCTTCACCTCCCCTTCCCGCTGTGACCTGAATATCTCTGCCCCTTCACCTCCCTTTCCCTCTGTGACCAGGATATCTCTGCCCCTTCACCTCCCTTTCCCGCTGTGACCAGGATATCTCTGCCCCTTCACCTCCCTTTCCTGCTGTGACCAGGATATCTCTGCCCCTTCACCTCCCCTTCCCGCTGTGACCAGGGGATCTCTGCCCCTTCACCTCTCCTTCCTGCTGTGAGCAGGATATCTCTGCCCCTTCACCTCCCCTTCCTGCTGTGACCAGGGGATCTCTGCCCCTTCACCTCCCTTTCCCGCTGTGACCAGGATATCTCTGCCCCTTCACCTCCCCTTCCTGCTTCGAGCTGGATATCTCTGCCCCTTCACCTCCCCTTCCTGCTGTGACCAGGATATCTCTGCCCCTTCACCTCCCCTTCCCTCTGTGACCAGGGGATCTCTGCCCCTTCACCTACCCTTCCTGCTTCGACCTGGATATCTCTGCCCCTTCTCCTCCCTTTACCGCTGTGACCAGGATATCTCTGCCCCTTCACCTCCCCTTCCCGCTGTGACCAGGGGATCCCTGCCCCTTCACCTCCCCTTTCCGCTGTGACCAGGGGAACTCTGCCCCTTCACCTCCCCTTCCCACTGTGACCAGGGGATCTCTGCCCCTTCACCTCCCCTTCCTGCTTCGACCTGGATATCTCTGCCCCTTCACCTCCCTTTCCCGCTGTGACCAGGATATCTCTGCCCCTTCACCTCCCCTTCCCACTGTGACCAGGGGATCTCTGCCCCTTCACCTCCCCTTCCCACTGTGACCAAGATATCTCTGCCCCTTCACCTCCCTTTCCCGCTGTGACCAGGATATCTCTGCCCCTTCACCTCCCTTTCCCGCTGTGACCAGGATATCTCTGCCCCTTCACCTCCCTTTCCTGCTGTGACCAGGGGATCTCTGCCCCTTCACCTCCCCTTCCTGCTTCGACCTGGATATCTCTGCCCCTTCACCTCCCCTTCCCACTGTGACCAGGATATCTCTGCCCCTTCACCTCCCCTACCCGCTGTGACCAGGGGATCTCTGCCCCTTCACCTCCCTTTCCTGCTTCAACCTGGATATCTCTGCCCCTTCACCTCCCCTTCCTGCTTCGACCTGGATATCTCTGCCCCTTCACCACCCCTTCCTGCTTCGACCTGGATATCTCTGCCCCTTCACCTCCCTTTCCCGCTGTGACCAGGGGATCTCTGCCCCTTCACCTCCCCTTCCTGCTGTGACCAGGATATCTCTGCCCCTTCACCTCCCCTTCCTGCTGTGACTAGGATATCTCTGCCCCTTCACCTCCCTTTCCTGCTGTGATCAGGAAATCTCTGCCCCTTCACCTCCCCTTCCTGCTGTGACCAGGATATCTCTGGCCCTTCACCTCCCCTTCCTGCTGAGACCAGGATATCTCTGCCCCTTCACCTCCCTTTCCTGCTGTGATCAGGATATCTCTGCCCCTTCACCTCCCCTTCCTGCTGTGACCAGGATATCTCTGCCCTTTCCCGCTGTGACCAGGGGATCTCTGCCCCTTCACCTCCCCTTCCTGCCTTGACCAGGATATCTCTGACCCTTCACCTCCCCTTCCCGCTGTGACCAGGATATCTCTGCCCCTTCACCTCCCTTTCCCGCTGTGACCAGGATATCTCTGCCCCTTCACCTCCCTTTCCCGCTGTGACCAGGATATCTCTGCCCCTTCACCTCCCTTTCCCGCTGTGACCAGGATATCTCTGCCACTTCACCTCCCCTTCCCACTGTGACCAGGGGATCTCTGCCTCTTCACCTCTCCTTCCCGCTGTGACCAGGATATCTCTGCCCCTTCACCTCCCCTTCCCACTG
The DNA here is from genome assembly GCF_048418815.1 of Hemitrygon akajei. Classification (NCBI taxonomy): domain Eukaryota; kingdom Metazoa; phylum Chordata; class Chondrichthyes; order Myliobatiformes; family Dasyatidae; genus Hemitrygon; species Hemitrygon akajei. The sequence goes on along the minus strand of NC_133124.1, from coordinate 220,262,315 downwards.
TGACCAGGATATCTCTGCCCCTTCACCTCCCCTTCCCACTGTGACCAGGGGATCTCTGCCCCTTCACCTCCCCTTCCTGCTTCGACCTGGATATCTCTGCCCCTTCACCTCCCTTTCCCGCTGTGACCAGGATATCTCTGCCCCTTCACCTCCCTTTCCTGCTTCGACCTGGATATCTCTGCCCCTTCACCTCCCTTTCCTGCTTCGACCTGGATATCTCTGCCCCTTCACCTCCCCTTCCCGCTGTGACCAGGGGATCTCTGCCCCTTCACCTCCCCTTCCCACTGTGACCAGGGGATCTCTGCCCCTTCACCTCCCCTTCCTACTTCGACCTGGATATCTCTGCCCCTTCACCTCCCCTTCCTGCTTCGACCTGGATATCTCTGCCCCTTCACCTCCCTTTCCCGCTGTGACCAGGATATCTCTGCCCCTTCACCTCCCCTTCCTGCTGTGACCAGGGGATCTCTGCCCCTTCACCTCCCTTTCCCGCTGTGACCAGGATATCTCTGCCCCTTCACCTCCCCTACCCGCTGTGACCAGGGGATCTCTGCCCCTTCACCTCCCCTTCCTGCTTCGACCTGGATATCTCTGCCCCTTCACCTCCCCTTCCTGCTTCGACCTGGATATCTCTGCCGCTTCACCTGCCTTTCCCGCTGTGACCAGGGGATCTCTGCCCCTTCACCTCCCCTTCCCGCTGTGACCAGGGGATCTCAGCCCCTTCACCTCCCCTTCCCGCTGTGACCTGAATATCTCTGCCCCTTCACCTCCCTTTCCCTCTGTGACCAGGATATCTCTGCCCCTTCACCTCCCTTTCCCGCTGTGACCAGGATATCTCTGCCCCTTCACCTCCCTTTCCTGCTGTGACCAGGGGATCTCTGCCCCTTCACCTCTCCTTCCTGCTGTGAGCAGGATATCTCTGCCCCTTCACCTCCCCTTCCTGCTGTGACCAGGGGATCTCTGCCCCTTCACCTCCCTTTCCCGCTGTGACCAGGATATCTCTGCCCCTTCACCTCCCCTTCCTGCTTCGAGCTGGATATCTCTGCCCCTTCACCTCCCCTTCCTGCTGTGACCAGGATATCTCTGCCCCTTCACCTCCCCTTCCCTCTGTGACCAGGGGATCTCTGCCCCTTCACCTACCCTTCCTGCTTCGACCTGGATATCTCTGCCCCTTCTCCTCCCTTTACCGCTGTGACCAGGATATCTCTGCCCCTTCACCTCCCCTTCCCGCTGTGACCAGGGGATCCCTGCCCCTTCACCTCCCCTTTCCGCTGTGACCAGGGGAACTCTGCCCCTTCACCTCCCCTTCCCACTGTGACCAGGGGATCTCTGCCCCTTCACCTCCCCTTCCTGCTTCGACCTGGATATCTCTGCCCCTTCACCTCCCTTTCCCGCTGTGACCAGGATATCTCTGCCCCTTCACCTCCCTTTCCCGCTGTGACCAGGATATCTCTGCCCCTTCACCTCCCCTTCCCGCTGTGACCAGGGGATCTCTGCCCCTTCACCTCCCCTTCCCACTGTGACCAAGATATCTCTGCCCCTTCACCTCCCTTTCCCGCTGTGACCAGGATATCTCTGCCCCTTCACCTCCCTTTCCCGCTGTGACCAGGATATCTCTGCCCCTTCACCTCCCTTTCCTGCTGTGACCAGGGGATCTCTGCCCCTTCACCTCCCCTTCCTGCTTCGACCTGGATATCTCTGCCCCTTCACCTCCCCTTCCCACTGTGACCAGGATATCTCTGCCCCTTCACCTCCCCTACCCGCTGTGACCAGGGGATCTCTGCCCCTTCACCTCCCTTTCCTGCTTCAACCTGGATATCTCTGCCCCTTCACCTCCCCTTCCTGCTTCGACCTGGATATCTCTGCCCCTTCACCACCCCTTCCTGCTTCGACCTGGATATCTCTGCCCCTTCACCTCCCTTTCCCGCTGTGACCAGGGGATCTCTGCCCCTTCACCTCCCCTTCCTGCTGTGACCAGGATATCTCTGCCCCTTCACCTCCCCTTCCTGCTGTGACTAGGATATCTCTGCCCCTTCACCTCCCTTTCCTGCTGTGATCAGGATATCTCTGCCCCTTCACCTCCCCTTCCTGCTGTGACCAGGATATCTCTGCCCCTTCACCTCCCCTTCCTGCTGAGACCAGGATATCTCTGCCCCTTCACCTCCCTTTCCTGCTGTGATCAGGATATCTCTGCCCCTTCACCTCCCCTTCCTGCTGTGACCAGGATATCTCTGCCCTTTCCCGCTGTGACCAGGGGATCTCTGCCCCTTCACCTCCCCTTCCTGCCTTGACCAGGATATCTCTGACCCTTCACCTCCCTTTCCCGCTGTGACCAGGATATCTCTGCCCCTTCACCTCCCTTTCCCGCTGTGACCAGGATATCTCTGCCCCTTCACCTCCCTTTCCCGCTGTGACCAGGATATCTCTGCCACTTCACCTCCCTTTCCTGCTGTGACCAGGGGATCTCTGCCCCTTCACCTCCCCTTCCTGCTTCGACCTGGATATCTCTGCCCCTTCACCTCCCCTTCCCACTGTGACCAGGATATCTCTGCCCCTTCACCTCCCCTACCCGCTGTGACCAGGGGATCTCTGCCCCTTCACCTCCCCTTCCTGCTTCGACCTGGATATCACTGCCCCTTCACCTCCCCTTCCTGCTTCGACCTGGATATCTCTGCCCCTTCACCTCCCCTTCCTGCTGTGACCAGGATATCTCTGCCCTTTCCCGCTGTGACCAGGGGATCTCTGCCCCTTCACCTCCCCTTCCTGCCTTGACCAGGATATCTCTGCCCCTTCACCTCCCCTTCCTGCTGTGACCTGGATATCACTGCCCCTTCACCTCCCCTTCCTGCTTCGACCTGGATATCTCTGCCCCTTCACCTCCCCTTCCTGCTGTGACCAGGATATCTCTGCCCTTTCCCGCTGTGACCAGGGGATCTCTGCCCCTTCACCTCCCCTTCCTGCCTTGACCAGGATATCTCTGCCCCTTCACCTCCCCTTCCTGCTGTGACCAGGATATCTCTGCCCCTTCACCTCCCTTTCCCGCTGTGACCAGAATATCTCAGCCCCTTCACCTCCCCTTCCTGCCTTGACCAGGGGATCTCTGCCCCTTCACCTCCCCTTCCCGCTGTGACCAGGGGATCTCTGCCCTTTCCCGCTGTGACCAGAGTATCTCTGCCCTTTCCCGTTGTGACCAGGGTATCTCTGCCCTTTCCCGCTGTGACCAGGATATCTCTGCCCCTTCACCTCCCTTTCCTGCTGTGATCAGGATATCTCTGCCCCTTCACGTCCCCTTCCTGCTGTGACCAGGATTTCTCTGCCCCTTCACCGCCCCTTCCTGCTGTGACCAGGATATCTCTGCCCCTTCACCTCCCTTTCCTGCTGTGATCAGGATATCTCTGCCCCTTCACCTCCCCTTCCTGCTGTGACCAGGATATCTCTGCCCTTTCCCTCTGTGACCAGGCGATCTCTGCCCCTTCACCTCCCCTTCCTGCCTTGACCAGGATATCTCTGCCCCTTCACCTCCCTTTCCCGCTGTGACCAGGATATCTCTGCCCCTTCACCTCCCCTTCCCACTGTGACCAGGATATCTCTGCCCCTTCACCTCCCCTACCCGCTGTGACCAGGGGATCTCTGCCCCTTCACCTCCCCTTCCTGCTTCGACCTGGATATCTCTGCCCCTTCACCTCCCCTTCCTGCTTCGACCTGGATATCTCTGCCCCTTCACCTCCCCTTCCTGCTGTGACCAGGATATCTCTGCCCCTTCACCTCCCTTTCCCGCTGTGACCAGGATATCTCTGCCCCTTCACCTCCCTTTCCCGCTGTGACCAGGATATCTCTGCCCCTTCACCTCCCTTTCCCGCTGTGACCAGGATATCTCTGCCCCTTCACCTCCCCTTCCTGCTTCGAGCTGGATATCTCTGCCCCTTCACCTCCCCTTCCTGCTGTGACCAGGATATCTCTGCCCCTTCACCTCCCCTTCCCTCTGTGACCAGGGGATCTCTGCCCCTTCACCTCCCCTTCCTGCTGTGACCAGGATATCTCTGCCCCTTCACCTCCCCTTCCCTCTGTGACCAGGGGATCTCTGCCCCTTCACCTACCCTTCCTGCTTCGACCTGGATATCTCTGCCCCTTCTCCTCCCTTTACCGCTGTGACCAGGATATCTCTGCCCCTTCACCTCCCCTTCCCGCTGTGACCAGGGGATCCCTGCCCCTTCACCTCCCCTTTCCGCTGTGACCAGGGGAACTCTGCCCCTTCACCTCCCCTTCCCACTGTGACCAGGGGATCTCTGCCCCTTCACCTCCCCTTCCTGCTTCGACCTGGATATCTCTGCCCCTTCACCTCCCTTTCCCGCTGTGACCAGGATATCTCTGCCCCTTCACCTCCCCTTCCCGCTGTGACCAGGGGATCTCTGCCCCTTCACCTCCCCTTCCCACTGTGACCAAGATATCTCTGCCCCTTCACCTCCCTTTCCCGCTGTGACCAGGATATCTCTGCCCCTTCACCTCCCTTTCCCGCTGTGACCAGGATATCTCTGCCCCTTCACCTCCCTTTCCTGCTGTGACCAGGGGATCTCTGCCCCTTCACCTCCCCTTCCTGCTTCGACCTGGATATCTCTGCCCCTTCACCTCCCCTTCCCACTGTGACCAGGATATCTCTGCCCCTTCACCTCCCCTACCCGCTGTGACCAGGGGATCTCTGCCCCTTCACCTCCCTTTCCTGCTTCAACCTGGATATCTCTGCCCCTTCACCTCCCCTTCCTGCTTCGACCTGGATATCTCTGCCCCTTCACCACCCCTTCCTGCTTCGACCTGGATATCTCTGCCCCTTCACCTCCCTTTCCCGCTGTGACCAGGGGATCTCTGCCCCTTCACCTCCCCTTCCTGCTCTGACCAGGATATCTCTGCCCCTTCACCTCCCCTTCCTGCTGTGACTAGGATATCTCTGCCCCTTCACCTCCCTTTCCTGCTGTGATCAGGAAATCTCTGCCCCTTCACCTCCCCTTCCTGCTGTGACCAGGATATCTCTGCCCCTTCACCTCCCCTTCCTGCTGAGACCAGGATATCTCTGCCCCTTCACCTCCCTTTCCTGCTGTGATCAGGATATCTCTGCCCCTTCACCTCCCCTTCCTGCTGTGACCAGGATATCTCTGCCCTTTCCCGCTGTGACCAGGGGATCTCTGCCCCTTCACCTCCCCTTCCTGCCTTGACCAGGATATCTCTGACCCTTCACCTCCCCTTCCCGCTGTGACCAGGATATCTCTGCCCCTTCACCTCCCTTTCCCGCTGTGACCAGGATATCTCTGCCCCTTCACCTCCCTTTCCCGCTGTGACCAGGATATCTCTGCCCCTTCACCTCCCTTTCCCGCTGTGACCAGGATATCTCTGCCACTTCACCTCCCCTTCCCACTGTGACCAGGGGATCTCTGCCTCTTCACCTCTCCTTCCCGCTGTGACCAGGATATCTCTGCCCCTTCACCTCCCCTTCCCACTGTGACCAGGATATCTCTGCCCCTTCACCTCCCCTTCCCACTGTGACCAGGGGATCTCTGCCCCTTCACCTCCCCTTCCTGCTTCGACCTGGATATCTCTGCCCCTTCACCTCCCTTTCCCGCTGTGACCAGGATATCTCTGCCCCTTCACCTCCCTTTCCTGCTTCGACCTGGATATCTCTGCCCCTTCACCTCCCTTTCCTGCTTCGACCTGGATATCTCTGCCCCTTCACCTCCCCTTCCCGCTGTGACCAGGGGATCTCTGCCCCTTCACCTCCCCTTCCCACTGTGACCAGGGGATCTCTGCCCCTTCACCTCCCCTTCCTACTTCGACCTGGATATCTCTGCCCCTTCACCTCCCCTTCCTGCTTCGACCTGGATATCTCTGCCCCTTCACCTCCCTTTCCCGCTGTGACCAGGATATCTCTGCCCCTTCACCTCCCCTTCCTGCTGTGACCAGGGGATCTCTGCCCCTTCACCTCCCTTTCCCGCTGTGACCAGGATATCTCTGCCCCTTCACCTCCCCTACCCGCTGTGACCAGGGGATCTCTGCCCCTTCACCTCCCCTTCCTGCTTCGACCTGGATATCTCTGCCCCTTCACCTCCCCTTCCTGCTTCGACCTGGATATCTCTGCCGCTTCACCTGCCTTTCCCGCTGTGACCAGGGGATCTCTGCCCCTTCACCTCCCCTTCCCGCTGTGACCAGGGGATCTCTGCCCCTTCACCTCCCCTTCCCGCTGTGACCTGAATATCTCTGCCTCTTCACCTCCCTTTCCCTCTGTGACCAGGATATCTCTGCCCCTTCACCTCCCTTTCCCGCTGTGACCAGGATATCTCTGCCCCTTCACCTCCCTTTCCTGCTGTGACCAGGATATCTCTGCCCCTTCACCTCCCCTTCCCGCTGTGACCAGGGGATCTCTGCCCCTTCACCTCTCCTTCCTGCTGTGAGCAGGATATCTCTGCCCCTTCACCTCCCCTTCCTGCTGTGACCAGGGGATCTCTGCCCCTTCACCTCCCTTTCCCGCTGTGACCAGGATATCTCTGCCCCTTCACCTCCCCTTCCTGCTTCGAGCTGGATATCTCTGCCCCTTCACCTCCCCTTCCTGCTGTGACCAGGATATCTCTGCCCCTTCACCTCCCCTTCCCTCTGTGACCAGGGGATCTCTGCCCCTTCACCTACCCTTCCTGCTTCGACCTGGATATCTCTGCCCCTTCTCCTCCCTTTACCGCTGTGACCAGGATATCTCTGCCCCTTCACCTCCCCTTCCCGCTGTGACCAGGGGATCCCTGCCCCTTCACCTCCCCTTTCCGCTGTGACCAGGGGAACTCTGCCCCTTCACCTCCCCTTCCCACTGTGACCAGGGGATCTCTGCCCCTTCACCTCCCCTTCCTGCTTCGACCTGGATATCTCTGCCCCTTCACCTCCCTTTCCCGCTGTGACCAGGATATCTCTGCCCCTTCACCTCCCCTTCCCGCTGTGACCAGGGGATCTCTGCCCCTTCACCTCCCCTTCCCACTGTGACCAAGATATCTCTGCCCCTTCACCTCCCTTTCCCGCTGTGACCAGGATATCTCTGCCCCTTCACCTCCCTTTCCCGCTGTGACCAGGATATCTCTGCCCCTTCACCTCCCTTTCCTGCTGTGACCAGGGGATCTCTGCCCCTTCACCTCCCCTTCCTGCTTCGACCTGGATATCTCTGCCCCTTCACCTCCCCTTCCCACTGTGACCAGGATATCTCTGCCCCTTCACCTCCCCTACCCGCTGTGACCAGGGGATCTCTGCCCCTTCACCTCCCTTTCCTGCTTCAACCTGGATATCTCTGCCCCTTCACCTCCCCTTCCTGCTTCGACCTGGATATCTCTGCCCCTTCACCACCCCTTCCTGCTTCGACCTGGATATCTCTGCCCCTTCACCTCCCTTTCCCGCTGTGACCAGGGGATCTCTGCCCCTTCACCTCCCCTTCCTGCTGTGACCAGGATATCTCTGCCCCTTCACCTCCCCTTCCTGCTGTGACTAGGATATCTCAGCCCCTTCACCTCCCTTTCCTGCTGTGATCAGGATATCTCTGCCCCTTCACCTCCCCTTCCTGCTGTGACCAGGATATCTCTGCCCCTTCACCTCCCCTTCCTGCTGAGACCAGGATATCTCTGCCCCTTCACCTCCCTTTCCTGCTGTGATCAGGATATCTCTGCCCCTTCACCTCCCCTTCCTGCTGTGACCAGGATATCTCTGCCCTTTCCCGCTGTGACCAGGGGATCTCTGCCCCTTCACCTCCCCTTCCTGCCTTGACCAGGATATCTCTGACCCTTCACCTCCCCTTCCCGCTGTGACCAGGATATCTCTGCCCCTTCACCTCCCTTTCCCGCTGTGACCAGGATATCTCTGCCCCTTCACCTCCCCTTCCTGCTTCGACCTGGATATCTCTGCCCCTTCACCTCCCCTTCCTGCTTCGACCTGGATATCTCTGCCCCTTCACCTCCCCTTCCTGCTGTGACCAGGATATCTCTGCCCCTTCACCTCCCTTTCCCGCTGTGACCAGGATATCTCTGCCCCTTCACCTCCCTTTCCCGCTGTGACCAGGATATCTCTGCCCCTTCACCTCCCTTTCCCGCTGTGACAAGGATATCTCTGCCCCTTCACCTCCCCTTCCTGCTTCGAGCTGGATATCTCTGCCCCTTCACCTCCCCTTCCTGCTGTGACCAGGATATCTCTGCCCCTTCACCTCCCCTTCCCTCTGTGACCAGGGGATCTCTGCCCCTTCACCTCCCCTTCCTGCTGTGACCAGGATATCTCTGCCCCTTCACCTCCCCTTCCCTCTGTGACCAGGGGATCTCTGCCCCTTCACCTACCCTTCCTGCTTCGACCTGGATATCTCTGCCCCTTCTCCTCCCTTTACCGCTGTGACCAGGATATCTCTGCCCCTTCACCTCCCCTTCCCGCTGTGACCAGGGGATCCCTGCCCCTTCACCTCCCCTTTCCGCTGTGACCAGGGGAACTCTGCCCCTTCACCTCCCCTTCCCACTGTGACCAGGGGATCTCTGCCCCTTCACCTCCCCTTCCTGCTTCGACCTGGATATCTCTGCCCCTTCACCTCCCTTTCCCGCTGTGACCAGGATATCTCTGCCCCTTCACCTCCCCTTCCCGCTGTGACCAGGGGATCTCTGCCCCTTCACCTCCCCTTCCCACTGTGACCAAGATATCTCTGCCCCTTCACCTCCCTTTCCCGCTGTGACCAGGATATCTCTGCCCCTTCACCTCCCTTTCCCGCTGTGACCAGGATATCTCTGCCCCTTCACCTCCCTTTCCTGCTGTGACCAGGGGATCTCTGCCCCTTCACCTCCCCTTCCTGCTTCGACCTGGATATCTCTGCCCCTTCACCTCCCCTTCCCACTGTGACCAGGATATCTCTGCCCCTTCACCTCCCCTACCCGCTGTGACCAGGGGATCTCTGCCCCTTCACCTCCCTTTCCTGCTTCAACCTGGATATCTCTGCCCCTTCACCTCCCCTTCCTGCTTCGACCTGGATATCTCTGCCCCTTCACCACCCCTTCCTGCTTCGACCTGGATATCTCTGCCCCTTCACCTCCCTTTCCCGCTGTGACCAGGGGATCTCTGCCCCTTCACCTCCCCTTCCTGCTGTGACCAGGATATCTCTGCCCCTTCACCTCCCCTTCCTGCTGTGACTAGGATATCTCTGCCCCTTCACCTCCCTTTCCTGCTGTGATCAGGAAATCTCTGCCCCTTCACCTCCCCTTCCTGCTGTGACCAGGATATCTCTGCCCCTTCACCTCCCTTTCCTGCTGTGATCAGGATATCTCTGCCCCTTCACCTCCCCTTCCTGCTGTGACCAGGATATCTCTGCCCTTTCCCGCTGTGACCAGGGGATCTCTGCCCCTTCACCTCCCCTTCCTGCCTTGACCAGGATATCTCTGACCCTTCACCTCCCCTTCCCGCTGTGACCAGGATATCTCTGCCCCTTCACCTCCCTTTCCCGCTGTGACCAGGATATCTCTGCCCCTTCACCTCCCTTTCCCGCTGTGACCAGGATATCTCTGCCCCTTCACCTCCCTTTCCCGCTGTGACCAGGATATCTCTGCCACTTCACCTCCCCTTCCCACTGTGACCAGGGGATCTCTGCCTCTTCACCTCTCCTTCCCGCTGTGACCAGGATATCTCTGCCCCTTCACCTCCCCTTCCCACTGTGACCAGGATATCTCTGCCCCTTCACCTCCCCTTCCCACTGTGACCAGGGGATCTCTGCCCCTTCACCTCCCCTTCCTGCTTCGACCTGGATATCTCTGCCCCTTCACCTCCCTTTCCCGCTGTGACCAGGATATCTCTGCCCCTTCACCTCCCTTTCCTGCTTCGACCTGGATATCTCTGCCCCTTCACCTCCCTTTCCTGCTTCGACCTGGATATCTCTGCCCCTTCACCTCCCCTTCCCGCTGTGACCAGGGGATCTCTGCCCCTTCACCTCCCCTTCCCACTGTGACCAGGGGATCTCTGCCCCTTCACCTCCCCTTCCTACTTCGACCTGGATATCTCTGCCCCTTCACCTCCCCTTCCTGCTTCGACCTGGATATCTCTGCCCCTTCACCTCCCTTTCCCGCTGTGACCAGGATATCTCTGCCCCTTCACCTCCCCTTCCTGCTGTGACCAGGGGATCTCTGCCCCTTCACCTCCCTTTCCCGCTGTGACCAGGATATCTCTGCCCCTTCACCTCCCCTACCCGCTGTGACCAGGGGATCTCTGCCCCTTCACCTCCCCTTCCTGCTTCGACCTGGATATCTCTGCCCCTTCACCTCCCCTTCCTGCTTCGACCTGGATATCTCTGCCGCTTCACCTGCCTTTCCCGCTGTGACCAGGGGATCTCTGCCCCTTCACCTCCCCTTCCCGCTGTGACCAGGGGATCTCTGCCCCTTCACCTCCCCTTCCCGCTGTGACCTGAATATCTCTGCCTCTTCACCTCCCTTTCCCTCTGTGACCAGGATATCTCTGCCCCTTCACCTCCCTTTCCCGCTGTGACCAGGATATCTCTGCCCCTTCACCTCCCTTTCCTGCTGTGACCAGGATATCTCTGCCCCTTCACCTCCCCTTCCCGCTGTGACCAGGGGATCTCTGCCCCTTCACCTCTCCTTCCTGCTGTGAGCAGGATATCTCTGCCCCTTCACCTCCCCTTCCTGCTGTGACCAGGGGATCTCTGCCCCTTCACCTCCCTTTCCCGCTGTGACCAGGATATCTCTGCCCCTTCACCTCCCCTTCCTGCTTCGAGCTGGATATCTCTGCCCCTTCACCTCCCCTTCCTGCTGTGACCAGGATATCTCTGCCCCTTCACCTCCCCTTCCCTCTGTGACCAGGGGATCTCTGCCCCTTTACCTACCCTTCCTGCTTCGACCTGGATATCTCTGCCCCTTCTCCTCCCTTTACCGCTGTGACCAGGATATCTCTGCCCCTTCACCTCCCCTTCCCGCTCTGACCAGGGGATCCCTGCCCCTTCACCTCCCCTTTCCGCTGTGACCAGGGGAACTCTGCCCCTTCACCTCCCCTTCCCACTGTGACCAGGGGATCTCTGCCCCTTCACCTCCCCTTCCTGCTTCGACCTGGATATCTCTGCCCCTTCACCTCCCTTTCCCGCTGTGACCAGGATATCTCTGCCCCTTCACCTCCCCTTCCCGCTGTGACCAGGGGATCTCTGCCCCTTCACCTCCCCTTCCCACTGTGACCAAGATATCTCTGCCCCTTCACCTCCCTTTCCCGCTGTGACCAGGATATCTCTGCCCCTTCACCTCCCTTTCCCGCTGTGACCAGGATATCTCTGCCCCTTCACCTCCCTTTCCTGCTGTGACCAGGGGATCTCTGCCCCTTCACCTCCCCTTCCTGCTTCGACCTGGATATCTCTGCCCCTTCACCTCCCCTTCCCACTGTGACCAGGATATCTCTGCCCCTTCACCTCCCCTACCCGCTGTGACCAGGGGATCTCTGCCCCTTCACCTCCCTTTCCTGCTTCAACCTGGATATCTCTGCCCCTTCACCTCCCCTTCCTGCTTCGACCTGGATATCTCTGCCCCTTCACCACCCCTTCCTGCTTCGACCTGGATATCTCTGCCCCTTCACCTCCCTTTCCCGCTGTGACCAGGGGATCTCTGCCCCTTCACCTCCCCTTCCTGCTGTGACCAGGATATCTCTGCCCCTTCACCTCCCCTTCCTGCTGTGACTAGGATATCTCTGCCCCTTCACCTCCCTTTCCTGCTGTGATCAGGATATCTCTGCCCCTTCACCTCCCCTTCCTGCTGTGACCAGGATATCTCTGCCCCTTCACCTCCCCTTCCTGCTGAGACCAGGATATCTCTGCCCCTTCACCTCCCTTTCCTGCTGTGATCAGGATATCTCTGCCCCTTCACCTCCCCTTCCTGCTGTGACCAGGATATCTCTGCCCTTTCCCGCTGTGACCAGGGGATCTCTGCCCCTTCACCTCCCCTTCCTGCCTTGACCAGGATATCTCTGACCCTTCACCTCCCCTTCCCGCTGTGACCAGGATATCTCTGCCCCTTCACCTCCCTTTCCCGCTGTGACCAGGATATCTCTGCCCCTTCACCTCCCTTTCCCGCTGTGACCAGGATATCTCTGCCCCTTCACCTCCCTTTCCCGCTGTGACCAGGATATCTCTGCCACTTCACCTCCCTTTCCTGCTGTGACCAGGGGATCTCTGCCCCTTCACCTCCCCTTCCTGCTTCGACCTGGATATCTCTGCCCCTTCACCTCCCCTTCCCACTGTGACCAGGATATCTCTGCCCCTTCACCTCCCCTACCCGCTGTGACCAGGGGATCTCTGCCCCTTCACCTCCCCTTCCTGCTTCGACCTGGATATCACTGCCCCTTCACCTCCCCTTCCTGCTTCGACCTGGATATCTCTGCCCCTTCACCTCCCCTTCCTGCTGTGACCAGGATATCTCTGCCCTTTCCCGCTGTGACCAGGGGATCTCTGCCCCTTCACCTCCCCTTCCTGCCTTGACCAGGATATCTCTGCCCCTTCACCTCCCCTTCCTGCTGTGACCTGGATATCACTGCCCCTTCACCTCCCCTTCCTGCTTCGACCTGGATATCTCTGCCCCTTCACCTCCCCTTCCTGCTGTGACCAGGATATCTCTGCCCTTTCCCGCTGTGACCAGGGGATCTCTGCCCCTTCACCTCCCCTTCCTGCCTTGACCAGGATATCTCTGCCCCTTCACCTCCCCTTCCTGCTGTGACCAGGATATCTCTGCCCCTTCACCTCCCTTTCCCGCTGTGACCAGAATATCTCAGCCCCTTCACCTCCCCTTCCTGCCTTGACCAGGGGATCTCTGCCCCTTCACCTCCCCTTCCCGCTGTGACCAGGGGATCTCTGCCCTTTCCCGCTGTGACCAGAGTATCTCTGCCCTTTCCCGTTGTGACCAGGGTATCTCTGCCCTTTCCCGCTGTGACCAGGATATCTCTGCCCCTTCACCTCCCTTTCCTGCTGTGATCAGGATATCTCTGCCCCTTCACCTCCCCTTCCTGCTGTGACCAGGATTTCTCTGCCCCTTCACCGCCCCTTCCTGCTGTGACCAGGATATCTCTGCCCCTTCACCTCCCTTTCCTGCTGTGATCAGGATATCTCTGCCCCTTCACCTCCCCTTCCTGCTGTGACCAGGATATCTCTGCCCTTTCCCTCTGTGACCAGGCGATCTCTGCCCCTTCACCTCCCCTTCCTGCCTTGACCAGGATATCTCTGCCCCTTCACCTCCCTTTCCCGCTGTGACCAGGATATCTCTGCCCCTTCACCTCCCCTTCCCACTGTGACCAGGATATCTCTGCCCCTTCACCTCCCCTACCCGCTGTGACCAGGGGATCTCTGCCCCTTCACCTCCCCTTCCTGCTTCGACCTGGATATCTCTGCCCCTTCACCTCCCCTTCCTGCTTCGACCTGGATATCTCTGCCCCTTCACCTCCCCTTCCTGCTGTGACCAGGATATCTCTGCCCCTTCACCTCCCTTTCCCGCTGTGACCAGGATATCTCTGCCCCTTCACCTCCCTTTCCCGCTGTGACCAGGATATCTCTGCCCCTTCACCTCCCTTTCCCGCTGTGACCAGGATATCTCTGCCCCTTCACCTCCCCTTCCTGCTTCGAGCTGGATATCTCTGCCCCTTCACCTCCCCTTCCTGCTGTGACCAGGATATCTCTGCCCCTTCACCTCCCCTTCCCTCTGTGACCAGGGGATCTCTGCCCCTTCACCTACCCTTCCTGCTTCGACCTGGATATCTCTGCCCCTTCTCCTCCCTTTACCGCTGTGACCAGGATATCTCTGCCCCTTCACCTCCCCTTCCCGCTGTGACCAGGGGATCCCTGCCCCTTCACCTCCCCTTTCCGCTGTGACCAGGGGAACTCTGCCCCTTCACCTCCCCTTCCCACTGTGACCAGGGGATCTCTGCCCCTTCACCTCCCCTTCCTGCTTCGACCTGGATATCTCTGCCCCTTCACCTCCCTTTCCCGCTGTGACCAGGATATCTCTGCCCCTTCACCTCCCCTTCCCGCTGTGACCAGGGGATCTCTGCCCCTTCACCTCCCCTTCCCACTGTGACCAAGATATCTCTGCCCCTTCACCTCCCTTTCCCGCTGTGACCAGGATATCTCTGCCCCTTCACCTCCCTTTCCCGCTGTGACCAGGATATCTCTGCCCCTTCACCTCCCTTTCCTGCTGTGACCAGGGGATCTCTGCCCCTTCACCTCCCCTTCCTGCTTCGACCTGGATATCTCTGCCCCTTCACCTCCCCTTCCCACTGTGACCAGGATATCTCTGCCCCTTCACCTCCCCTACCCGCTGTGACCAGGGGATCTCTGCCCCTTCACCTCCCTTTCCTGCTTCAACCTGGATATCTCTGCCCCTTCACCTCCCCTTCCTGCTTCGACCTGGATATCTCTGCCCCTTCACCACCCCTTCCTGCTTCGACCTGGATATCTCTGCCCCTTCACCTCCCTTTCCCGCTGTGACCAGGGGATCTCTGCCCCTTCACCTCCCCTTCCTGCTGTGACCAGGATATCTCTGCCCCTTCACCTCCCCTTCCTGCTGTGACTAGGATATCTCTGCCCCTTCACCTCCCTTTCCTGCTGTGATCAGGATATCTCTGCCCCTTCACCTCCCCTTCCTGCTGTGACCAGGATATCTCTGCCCCTTCACCTCCCCTTCCTGCTGAGACCAGGATATCTCTGCCCCTTCACCTCCCTTTCCTGCTGTGATCAGGATATCTCTGCCCCTTCACATCCCCTTCCTGCTGTGACCAGGATATCTCTGCCCTTTCCCGCTGTGACCAGGGGATCTCTGCCCCTTCACCTCCCCTTCCTGCCTTGACCAGGATATCTCTGACCCTTCACCTCCCCTTCCCGCTGTGACCAGGATATCTCTGCCCCTTCACCTCCCTTTCCCGCTGTACCAGGATATCTCTGCCCCTTCACCTCCCTTTCCCGCTGTGACCAGGATATCTCTGCCACTTCACCTCCCTTTCCTGCTGTGACCAGGGGATCTCTGCCCCTTCACCTCCCCTTCCTGCTTCGACCTGGATATCTCTGCCCCTTCACCTCCCCTTCCCACTGTGACCAGGATATCTCTGCCCCTTCACCTCCCCTACCCGCTGTGACCAGGGGATCTCTGCCCCTTCACCTCCCCTTCCTTCTTCGACCTGGATATCACTGCCCCTTCACCTCCCCTTCCTGCTTCGACCTGGATATCTCTGCCCCTTCACCTCCCCTTCCTGCTGTGACCAGGATATCTCTGCCCTTTCCCGCTGTGACCAGGGGATCTCTGCCCCTTCACCTCCCCTTCCTGCCTTGACCAGGATATCTCTGCCCCTTCACCTCCCCTTCCTGCTGTGACCTGGATATCACTGCCCCTTCACCTCCCCTTCCTGCTTCGACCTGGATATCTCTGCCCCTTCACCTCCCCTTCCTGCTGTGACCAGGATATCTCTGCCCTTTCCCGCTGTGACCAGGGGATCTCTGCCCCTTCACCTCCCCTTCCTGCCTTGACCAGGATATCTCTGCCCCTTCACCTCCCCTTCCTGCTGTGACCAGGATATCTCTGCCCCTTCACCTCCCTTTCCCGCTGTGACCAGAATATCTCAGCCCCTTCACCTCCCCTTCCTGCCTTGACCAGGGGATCTCTGCCCCTTCACCTCCCCTTCCCGCTGTGACCAGGGGATCTCTGCCCTTTCCCGCTGTGACCAGAGTATCTCTGCCCTTTCCCGTTGTGACCAGGGTATCTCTGCCCTTTCCCGCTGTGACCAGGATATCTCTGCCCCTTCACCTCCCTTTCCTGCTGTGATCAGGATATCTCTGCCCCTTCACCTCCCCTTCCTGCTGTGACCAGGATATCTCTGCCCCTTCACCGCCCCTTCCTGCTGTGACCAGGATATCTCTGCCCCTTCACCTCCCTTTCCTGCTGTGATCAGGATATCTCTGCCCCTTCACCTCCCCTTCCTGCTGTGACCAGGATATCTCTGCCCTTTCCCTCTGTGACCAGGGGATCTCTGCCCCTTCACCTCCCTTTCCTGCTGTGATCAGGATATCTCTGCCCCTTCACCTCCCCTTCCTTCTGTGACCAGGATATCTCTGCCCCTTCACCTCCCTTTCCCGCTGTGACCAGGATATCTCTGCCCCTTCACCTCCCCTTCCCACTGTGACCAGGATATCTCTGCCCCTTCACCTCCCCTACCCGCTGTGACCAGGGGATCTCTGCCCCTTCACCTCCCCTTCCTGCTTCGACCTGGATATCTCTGTCCCTTCACCTCCCCTTCCTGCTTCGACCTGGATATCTCTGCCCCTTCACCTCCCCTTCCTGCTGTGACCAGGATATCTCTGCCCCTTCACCTCCCTTTCCCGCTGTGACCAGGATATCTCTGCCCCTTCACCTCCCTTTCCCGCTGTGACCAGGATATCTCTGCCCCTTCACCTCCCTTTCCCGCTGTGACCAGGATATCTCTGCCCCTTCACCTCCCTTTCCTGCTGTGACCAGGGGATCTCTGCCCCTTCACCTCCCCTTCCTGCTTCGACCTGGATATCTTTGCCCCTTCACCTCCCCTTCCCACTGTGACCAGGATATCTCTGCCCCTTCACCTCCCCTACCCGCTGTGACCAGGGGATCTCTGCCCCTTCACCTCCCCTTCCTGCTTCGACCTGGATATCTCTGCCCCTTCACCTCCCCTTCCTGCTTCGACCTGGATATCTCTGCCCCTTCACCTCCCTTTCCCACTGTGACCAGGGGATCTCTGCCGCTTCACCTCCCCTTCCTGCTGTGACCAGGATATCTCTGCCCCTTCACCTCCCCTTCCTGCTGTGACCAGGATATCTCTGCCCTTTCCCGCTGTGACCAGGGGATCTCTGCCCCTTCACCTCACCTTCCTGCCTTGACCAGGATATCTCTGCCCCTTCACCTCCCCTTCCTGCTGTGACCAGGATATCTCTGCCCCTTCACCTCCCCTTCCTGCCTTGACCAGGGGATCTCTGCCCCTTCACCTCCCTTTCCCGCTGTGACCAGGATATCTCAGCCCCTTCACCTCCCCTTCCTGCCTTGACCAGGGGATCTCTGCCCCTTCACCTCCCTTTCCCGCTGTGACCAGGGGATCTCTGCCCTTTTCCGTTGTGACCAGGGTATCTCTGCCCTTTCCCGCTGTGACCAGGGTATCTCTGCCCTTTCCCGCTGTGACCAGAGTATCTCTCCCCTTTCCCGTTGTGACCAGGGTATCTCTGCCCTTTCCCGCTGTGACCAGGATATCTCTGCCCCTTCACCTCCCCTTCCTGCTGTGACCAGGATATCTCTGCCCCTTCACCTCCCCTTCATGCTGTGACCAGGATATCTCTGCCCCTTCACCTCCCTTTCCTGCTGTGATCAGGATATCTCTGCCCCTTCACCTCCCCTTCCTGCTGTGACCAGGATATCTCTGCCCTTTCCCGCTGTGACCAGGGGATCTCTGCCCCTTCACCTCCCCTTCCTGCCTTGACCAGGATATCTCTGCCCCTTCACCTCCCCTTCCTGCTGTGACCAGGATATCTCTGCCCCTTCACCTCCCTTTCCCGCTGTGACCAGGATATCTCTGCCCCTTCACCTCCCTTTCCCGCTGTGACCAGGATATCTCTGCCCCTTCAGCTCCCTTTCCCGTTGTGACCAGGATATCTCTGCCCCTTCACCTCCCTTTCCTGCTGTGACCAGGGGATCTCTGCCCCTTCACCTCCCCTTCCTGCTTCGACCTGGATATCTCTGCCCCTTCACCTCCCCTTCCCACTGTGACCAGGATATCTCTGCCCCTTCACCTCCCCTACCCGCTGTGACCAGGGGATCTCTGCCCCTTCACCTCCCCTTCCTGCTTCGACCTGGATATCTCTGCCCCTTCACCTCCCCTTCCTGCTTCGACCTGGATATCTCTGCCCCTTCACCTCCCTTTCCCACTGTGACCAGGGGATCTCTGCCTCTTCACCTCTCCTTCCCGCTGTGACCAGGATATCTCTGCCCCTTCACCTCCCCTTCCCACTGTGACCAGGATATCTCTGCCCCTTCACCTCCCCTTCCCACTGTGACCAGGGGATCTCTGCCCCTTCACCTCCCCTTCCTGCTTCGACCTGGATATCTCTGCCCCTTCACCTCCCTTTCCCGCTGTGACCAGGATATCTCTGCCCCTTCACCTCCCTTTCCTGCTTCGACCTGGATATCTCTGCCCCTTCACCTCCCTTTCCTGCTTCGACCTGGATATCTCTGCCCCTTCACCTCCCCTTCCCGCTGTGACCAGGGGATCTCTGCCCCTTCACCTCCCCTTCCCACTGTGACCAGGGGATCTCTGCCCCTTCACCTCCCCTTCCTACTTCGACCTGGATATCTCTGCCCCTTCACCTCCCCTTCCTGCTTCGACCTGGATATCTCTGCCCCTTCACCTCCCTTTCCCGCTGTGACCAGGATATCTCTGCCCCTTCACCTCCCCTTCCTGCTGTGACCAGGGGATCTCTGCCCCTTCACCTCCCTTTCCCGCTGTGACCAGGATATCTCTGCCCCTTCACCTCCACTACCCGCTGTGACCAGGGGATCTCTGCCCCTTCACCTCCCCTTCCTGCTTCGACCTGGATATCTCTGCCCCTTCACCTCCCCTTCCTGCTTCGACCTGGATATCTCTGCCGCTTCACCTGCCTTTCCCGCTGTGACCAGGGGATCTCTGCCCCTTCACCTCCCCTTCCCACTGTGACCAGGGGATCTCTGCCCCTTCACCTCCCCTTCCCGCTGTGACCTGAATATCTCTGCCCCTTCACCTCCCTTTCCCTCTGTGACCAGGATATCTCTGCCCCTTCACCTCCCTTTCCCGCTGTGACCAGGATATCTCTGCCCCTTCACCTCCCTTTCCTGCTGTGACCAGGATATCTCTGCCCCTTCACCTCCCCTTCCCGCTGTGACCAGGGGATCTCTGCCCCTTCACCTCTACTTCCTGCTGTGAGCAGGATATCTCTGCCCCTTCACCTCCCCTTCCTGCTGTGACCAGGGGTTCTCTGCCCCTTCACCTCCCTTTCCCGCTGTGACCAGGATATCTCTGCCCCTTCACCTCCCCTTCCTGCTTCGAGCTGGATATCTCTGCCCCTTCACCTCCCCTTCCTGCTGTGACCAGGATATCTCTGCCCCTTCACCTCCCCTTCCCTCTGTGACCAGGGGATCTCTGCCCCTTCACCTACCCTTCCTGCTTCGACCTGGATATCTCTGCCCCTTCTCCTCCCTTTACCGCTGTGACCAGGATATCTCTGCCCCTTCACCTCCCCTTCCCGCTGTGACCAGGGGATCTCTGCCCCTTCACCTCCCCTTCCCACTGTGACCAAGATATCTCTGCCCCTTCACCTCCCTTTCTCGCTGTGACCAGGATATCTCTGCCCCTTCACCTCCCTTTCCCGCTGTGACCAGGATATCTCTGCCCCTTCACCTCCCTTTCCTGCTGTGACCAGGGGATCTCTGCCCCTTCACCTCCCATTCCTGCTTCGACCTGGATATCTCTGCCCCTTCACCTCCCCTTCCCACTGTGACCAGGATATCTCTGCCCCTTCACCTCCCCTACCCGCTGTGACCAGGGGATCTCTGCCCCTTCACCTCCCTTTCCTGCTTCAACCTGGATATCTCTGCCCCTTCACCTCCCCTTCCTGCTTCGACCTGGATATCTCTGCCCCTTCACCACCCCTTCCTGCTTCGACCTGGATATCTCTGCCCCTTCACCTCCCTTTCCCGCTGTGACCAGGGGATCTCTGCCCCTTCACCTCCCCTTCCTGCTCTGACCAGGATATCTCTGCCCCTTCACCTCCCCTTCCTGCTGTGACTAGGATATCTCTGCCCCTTCACCTCCCTTTCCTGCTGTGATCAGGAAATCTCTGCCCCTTCACCTCCCCTTCCTGCTGTGACCAGGATATCTCTGCCCCTTCACCTCCCCTTCCTGCTGAGACCAGGATATCTCTGCCCCTTCACCTCCCTTTCCTGCTGTGATCAGGATATCTCTGCCCCTTCACCTCCCCTTCCTGCTGTGACCAGGATATCTCTGCCCTTTCCCGCTGTGACCAGGGGATCTCTGCCCCTTCACCTCCCCTTCCTGCCTTGACCAGGATATCTCTGACCCTTCACCTCCCCTTCCCGCTGTGACCAGGATATCTCTGCCCCTTCACCTCCCTTTCCCGCTGTGACCAGGATATCTCTGCCCCTTCACCTCCCTTTCCCGCTGTGACCAGGATATCTCTGCCCCTTCACCTCCCTTTCCCGCTGTGACCAGGATATCTCTGCCACTTCACCTCCCCTTCCCACTGTGACCAGGGGATCTCTGCCTCTTCACCTCTCCTTCCCGCTGTGACCAGGATATCTCTGCCCCTTCACCTCCCCTTCCCACTGTGACCAGGATATCTCTGCCCCTTCACCTCCCCTTCCCACTGTGACCAGGGGATCTCTGCCCCTTCACCTCCCCTTCCTGCTTCGACCTGGATATCTCTACCCCTTCACCTCCCTTTCCCGCTGTGACCAGGATATCTCTGCCCCTTCACCTCCCTTTCCTGCTTCGACCTGGATATCTCTGCCCCTTCACCTCCCTTTCCTGCTTCGACCTGGATATCTCTGCCCCTTCACCTCCCCTTCCCGCTGTGACCAGGGGATCTCTGCCCCTTCACCTCCCCTTCCCACTGTGACCAGGGGATCTCTGCCCCTTCACCTCCCCTTCCTACTTCGACCTGGATATCTCTGCCCCTTCACCTCCCCTTCCTGCTTCGACCTGGATATCTCTGCCCCTTCACCTCCCTTTCCCGCTGTGACCAGGATATCTCTGCCCCTTCACCTCCCCTTCCTGCTGTGACCAGGGGATCTCTGCCCCTTCACCTCCCTTTCCCGCTGTGACCAGGATATCTCTGCCCCTTCACCTCCCCTACCCGCTGTGACCAGGGGATCTCTGCCCCTTCACCTCCCCTTCCTGCTTCGACCTGGATATCTCTGCCCCTTCACCTCCCCTTCCTGCTTCGACCTGGATATCTCTGCCGCTTCACCTGCCTTTCCCGCTGTGACCAGGGGATCTCTGCCCCTTCACCTCCCCTTCCCGCTGTGACCAGCGGATCTCTGCCCCTTCACCTCCCCTTCCCGCTGTGACCTGAATATCTCTGCCCCTTCACCTCTCCTTCCTGCTGTGAGCAGGATATCTCTGCCCCTTCACCTCCCCTTCCTGCTGTGACCAGGGGATCTCTGCCCCTTCACCTCCCTTTCCCGCTGTGACCAGGATATCTCTGCCCCTTCACCTCCCCTTCCTGCTTCGAGCTGGATATCTCTGCCCCTTCACCTCCCCTTCCTGCTGTGACCAGGATATCTCTGCCCCTTCACCTCCCCTTCCCTCTGTGACCAGGGGATCTCTGCCCCTTCACCTACCCTTCCTGCTTCGACCTGGATATCTCTGCCCCTTCTCCTCCCTTTACCGCTGTGACCAGGATATCTCTGCCCCTTCACCTCCCCTTCCCGCTGTGACCAGGGGATCCCTGCCCCTTCACCTCCCCTTTCCGCTGTGACCAGGGGAACTCTGCCCCTTCACCTCCCCTTCCCACTGTGACCAGGGGATCTCTGCCCCTTCACCTCCCCTTCCTGCTTCGACCTGGATATCTCTGCCCCTTCACCTCCCTTTCCCGCTGTGACCAGGATATCTCTGCCCCTTCACCTCCCCTTCCCGCTGTGACCAGGGGATCTCTGCCCCTTCACCTCCCCTTCCCACTGTGACCAAGATATCTCTGCCCCTTCACCTCCCTTTCTCGCTGTGACCAGGATATCTCTGCCCCTTCACCTCCCTTTCCCGCTGTGACCAGGATATCTCTGCCCCTTCACCTCCCTTTCCTGCTGTGACCAGGGGATCTCTGCCCCTTCACCTCCCCTTCCTGCTTCGACCTGGATATCTCTGCCCCTTCACCTCCCCTTCCCACTGTGACCAGGATATCTCTGCCCCTTCACCTCCCCTTCCCACTGTGACCAGGATATCTCTGCCCCTTCACCTCCCCTTCCTGCTTCGACCTGGATATCTCTGCCCCTTCACCTCCCCTTCCCACTGTGACCAGGATATCTCTGCCCCTTCACCTCCCCTACCCGCTGTGACCAGGGGATCTCTGCCCCTTCACCTCCCTTTCCTGCTTCAACCTGGATATCTCTGCCCCTTCACCTCCCCTTCCTGCTTCGACCTGGATATCTCTGCCCCTTCACCTCCCTTTCCTGCTGTGACCAGGGGATCTCTGCCCCTTCACCTCCCCTTCCTGCTTCGACCTGGATATCTCTGCCCCTTCACCTCCCCTTCCCACTGTGACCAGGATATCTCTGCCCCTTCACCTCCCCTACCCGCTGTGACCAGGGGATCTCTGCCCCTTCACCTCCCTTTCCTGCTTCAACCTGGATATCTCTGCCCCTTCACCTCCCCTTCCTGCTTCGACCTGGATATCTCTGCCCCTTCACCACCCCTTCCTGCTTCGACCTGGATATCTCTGCCCCTTCACCTCCCTTTCCCACTGTGACCAAGATATCTCTGCCCCTTCACCTCCCCTTCCTGCTGAGACCAGGATATCTCTGCCCCTTCACCTCCCTTTCCTGCTGTGATCAGGATATCTCTGCCCCTTCACCTCCCCTTCCTGCTGTGACCAGGATATCTCTGCCCTTTCCCGCTGTGACCAGGGGATCTCTGCCCCTTCACCTCCCCTTCCTGCCTTGACCAGGATATCTCTGACCCTTCACCTCCCCTTCCCGCTGTGACCAGGATATCTCTGCCCCTTCACCTCCCTTTCCCGCTGTGACCAGGATATCTCTGCCCCTTCACCTCCCTTTCCCGCTGTGACCAGGATATCTCTGCCCCTTCACCTCCCTTTCCCGCTGTGACCAGGATATCTCTGCCACTTCACCTCCCCTTCCCACTGTGACCAGGGGATCTCTGCCTCTTCACCTCTCCTTCCCGCTGTGACCAGGATATCTCTGCCCCTTCACCTCCCCTTCCCACTGTGACCAGGATATCTCTGCCCCTTCACCTCCCCTTCCCACTGTGACCAGGGGATCTCTGCCCCTTCACCTCCCCTTCCTGCTTCGACCTGGATATCTCTGCCCCTTCACCTCCCTTTCCCGCTGTGACCAGGATATCTCTGCCCCTTCACCTCCCTTTCCTGCTTCGACCTGGATATCTCTGCCCCTTCACCTCCCTTTCCTGCTTCGACCTGGATATCTCTGCCCCTTCACCTCCCCTTCCCGCTGTGACCAGGGGATCTCTGCCCCTTCACCTCCCCTTCCCACTGTGACCAGGGGATCTCTGCCCCTTCACCTCCCCTTCCTACTTCGACCTGGATATCTCTGCCCCTTCACCTCCCCTTCCTGCTTCGACCTGGATATCTCTGCCCCTTCACCTCCCTTTCCCGCTGTGACCAGGATATCTCTGCCCCTTCACCTCCCCTTCCTGCTGTGACCAGGGGATCTCTGCCCCTTCACCTCCCTTTCCCGCTGTGACCAGGATATCTCTGCCCCTTCACCTCCCCTACCCGCTGTGACCAGGGGATCTCTGCCCCTTCACCTCCCCTTCCTGCTTCGACCTGGATATCTCTGCCCCTTCACCTCCCCTTCCTGCTTCGACCTGGATATCTCTGCCGCTTCACCTGCCTTTCCCGCTGTGACCAGGGGATCTCTGCCCCTTCACCTCCCCTTCCCGCTGTGACCAGGGGATCTCTGCCCCTTCACCTCCCCTTCCCGCTGTGACCTGAATATCTCTGCCCCTTCACCTCTCCTTCCTGCTGTGAGCAGGATATCTCTGCCCCTTCACCTCCCCTTCCTGCTGTGACCAGGGGATCTCTGCCCCTTCACCTCCCTTTCCCGCTGTGACCAGGATATCTCTGCCCCTTCACCTCCCCTTCCTGCTTCGAGCTGGATATCTCTGCCCCTTCACCTCCCCTTCCTGCTGTGACCAGGATATCTCTGCCCCTTCACCTCCCCTTCCCTCTGTGACCAGGGGATCTCTGCCCCTTCACCTACCCTTCCTGCTTCGACCTGGATATCTCTGCCCCTTCTCCTCCCTTTACCGCTGTGACCAGGATATCTCTGCCCCTTCACCTCCCCTTCCCGCTGTGACCAGGGGATCCCTGCCCCTTCACCTCCCCTTTCCGCTGTGACCAGGGGAACTCTGCCCCTTCACCTCCCCTTCCCACTGTGACCAGGGGATCTCTGCCCCTTCACCTCCCCTTCCTGCTTCGACCTGGATATCTCTGCCCCTTCACCTCCCTTTCCCGCTGTGACCAGGATATCTCTGCCCCTTCACCTCCCCTTCCCGCTGTGACCAGGGGATCTCTGCCCCTTCACCTCCCCTTCCCACTGTGACCAAGATATCTCTGCCCCTTCACCTCCCTTTCCCGCTGTGACCAGGATATCTCTGCCCCTTCACCTCCCTTTCCCGCTGTGACCAGGATATCTCTGCCCCTTCACCTCCCTTTCCTGCTGTGACCAGGGGATCTCTGCCCCTTCACCTCCCCTTCCTGCTTCGACCTGGATATCTCTGCCCCTTCACCTCCCCTTCCCACTGTGACCAGGATATCTCTGCCCCTTCACCTCCCCTACCCGCTGTGACCAGGGGATCTCTGCCCCTTCACCTCCCTTTCCTGCTTCAACCTGGATATCTCTGCCCCTTCACCTCCCCTTCCTGCTTCGACCTGGATATCTCTGCCCCTTCACCACCCCTTCCTGCTTCGACCTGGATATCTCTGCCCCTTCACCTCCCTTTCCCGCTGTGACCAGGGGATCTCTGCCCCTTCACCTCCCCTTCCTGCTGTGACCAGGATATCTCTGCCCCTTCACCTCCCCTTCCTGCTGTGACTAGGATATCTCTGCCCCTTCACCTCCCTTTCCTGCTGTGATCAGGATATCTCTGCCCCTTCACCTCCCCTTCCTGCTGTGACCAGGATATCTCTGCCCCTTCACCTCCCCTTCCTGCTGAGACCAGGATATCTCTGCCCCTTCACCTCCCTTTCCTGCTGTGATCAGGATATCTCTGCCCCTTCACCTCCCCTTCCTGCTGTGACCAGGATATCTCTGCCCTTTCCCGCTGTGACCAGGGGATCTCTGCCCCTTCACCTCCCCTTCCTGCCTTGACCAGGATATCTCTGACCCTTCACCTCCCCTTCCCGCTGTGACCAGGATATCTCTGCCCCTTCACCTCCCTTTCCCGCTGTGACCAGGATATCTCTGCCCCTTCACCTCCCTTTCCCGCTGTGACCAGGATATCTCTGCCCCTTCACCTCCCTTTCCCGCTGTGACCAGGATATCTCTGCCACTTCACCTCCCTTTCCTGCTGTGACCAGGGGATCTCTGCCCCTTCACCTCCCCTTCCTGCTTCGACCTGGATATCTCTGCCCCTTCACCTCCCCTTCCCACTGTGACCAGGATATCTCTGCCCCTTCACCTCCCCTACCCGCTGTGACCAGGGGATCTCTGCCCCTTCACCTCCCCTTCCTGCTTCGACCTGGATATCACTGCCCCTTCACCTCCCCTTCCTGCTTCGACCTGGATATCTCTGCCCCTTCACCTCCCCTTCCTGCTGTGACCAGGATATCTCTGCCCTTTCCCGCTGTGACCAGGGGATCTCTGCCCCTTCACCTCCCCTTCCTGCCTTGACCAGGATATCTCTGCCCCTTCACCTCCCCTTCCTGTTGTGACCTGGATATCACTGCCCCTTCACCTCCCCTTCCTGCTTCGACCTGGATATCTCTGCCCCTTCACCTCCCCTTCCTGCTGTGACCAGGATATCTCTGCCCTTTCCCGCTGTGACCAGGGGATCTCTGCCCCTTCACCTCCCCTTCCTGCCTTGACCAGGATATCTCTGCCCCTTCACCTCCCCTTCCTGCTGTGACCAGGATATCTCTGCCCCTTCACCTCCCTTTCCCGCTGTGACCAGAATATCTCAGCCCCTTCACCTCCCCTTCCTGCCTTGACCAGGATATCTCTGCCCCTTCACCTCCCCTTCCTGCTGTGACCAGGATATCTCTGCCCCTTCACCTCCCCTTCCCTCTGTGACCAGGGGATCTCTGCCCCTTCACCTACCCTTCCTGCTTCGACCTGGATATCTCTGCCCCTTCTCCTCCCTTTACCGCTGTGACCAGGATATCTCTGCCCCTTCACCTCCCCTTCCCGCTGTGACCAGGGGATCCCTGCCCCTTCACCTCCCCTTTCCGCTGTGACCAGGGGAACTCTGCCCCTTCACCTCCCCTTCCCACTGTGACCAGGGGATCTCTGCCCCTTCACCTCCCCTTCCTGCTTCGACCTGGATATCTCTGCCCCTTCACCTCCCTTTCCCGCTGTGACCAGGATATCTCTGCCCCTTCACCTCCCCTTCCCGCTGTGACCAGGGGATCTCTGCCCCTTCACCTCCCCTTCCCACTGTGACCAAGATATCTCTGCCCCTTCACCTCCCTTTCCCGCTGTGACCAGGATATCTCTGCCCCTTCACCTCCCTTTCCCGCTGTGACCAGGATATCTCTGCCCCTTCACCTCCCTTTCCTGCTGTGACCAGGGGATCTCTGCCCCTTCACCTCCCCTTCCTGCTTCGACCTGGATATCTCTGCCCCTTCACCTCCCCTTCCCACTGTGACCAGGATATCTCTGCCCCTTCACCTCCCCTACCCGCTGTGACCAGGGGATCTCTGCCCCTTCACCTCCCTTTCCTGCTTCAACCTGGATATCTCTGCCCCTTCACCTCCCCTTCCTGCTTCGACCTGGATATCTCTGCCCCTTCACCACCCCTTCCTGCTTCGACCTGGATATCTCTGCCCCTTCACCTCCCTTTCCCGCTGTGACCAGGGGATCTCTGCCCCTTCACCTCCCCTTCCTGCTGTGACCAGGATATCTCTGCCCCTTCACCTCCCCTTCCTGCTGTGACTAGGATATCTCTGCCCCTTCACCTCCCTTTCCTGCTGTGATCAGGAAATCTCTGCCCCTTCACCTCCCCTTCCTGCTGTGACCAGGATATCTCTGCCCCTTCACCTCCCCTTCCTGCTGAGACCAGGATATCTCTGCCCCTTCACCTCCCTTTCCTGCTGTGATCAGGATATCTCTGCCCCTTCACCTCCCCTTCCTGCTGTGACCAGGATATCTCTGCCCTTTCCCGCTGTGACCAGGGGATCTCTGCCCCTTCACCTCCCCTTCCTGCCTTGACCAGGATATCTCTGACCCTTCACCTCCCCTTCCCGCTGTGACCAGGATATCTCTGCCCCTTCACCTCCCTTTCCCGCTGTGACCAGGATATCTCTGCCCCTTCACCTCCCTTTCCCGCTGTGACCAGGATATCTCTGCCCCTTCACCTCCCTTTCCCGCTGTGACCAGGATATCTCTGCCACTTCACCTCCCCTTCCCACTGTGACCAGGGGATCTCTGCCTCTTCACCTCTCCTTCCCGCTGTGACCAGGATATCTCTGCCCCTTCACCTCCCCTTCCCACTGTGACCAGGATATCTCTGCCCCTTCACCTCCCCTTCCCACTGTGACCAGGGGATCTCTGCCCCTTCACCTCCCCTTCCTGCTTCGACCTGGATATCTCTGCCCCTTCACCTCCCTTTCCCGCTGTGACCAGGATATCTCTGCCCCTTCACCTCCCTTTCCTGCTTCGACCTGGATATCTCTGCCCCTTCACCTCCCTTTCCTGCTTCGACCTGGATATCTCTGCCCCTTCACCTCCCCTTCCCGCTGTGACCAGGGGATCTCTGCCCCTTCACCTCCCCTTCCCACTGTGACCAGGGGATCTCTGCCCCTTCACCTCCCCTTCCTACTTCGACCTGGATATCTCTGCCCCTTCACCTCCCCTTCCTGCTTCGACCTGGATATCTCTGCCCCTTCACCTCCCTTTCCCGCTGTGACCAGGATATCTCTGCCCCTTCACCTCCCCTTCCTGCTGTGACCAGGGGATCTCTGCCCCTTCACCTCCCTTTCCCGCTGTGACCAGGATATCTCTGCCCCTTCACCTCCCCTACCCGCTGTGACCAGGGGATCTCTGCCCCTTCACCTCCCCTTCCTGCTTCGACCTGGATATCTCTGCCCCTTCACCTCCCCTTCCTGCTTCGACCTGGATATCTCTGCCGCTTCACCTGCCTTTCCCGCTGTGACCAGGGGATCTCTGCCCCTTCACCTCCCCTTCCCGCTGTGACCAGGGGATCTCTGCCCCTTCACCTCCCCTTCCCGCTGTGACCTGAATATCTCTGCCCCTTCACCTCCCTTTCCCTCTGTGACCAGGATATCTCTGCCCCTTCACCTCCCTTTCCCGCTGTGACCAGGATATCTCTGCCCCTTCACCTCCCTTTCCTGCTGTGACCAGGATATCTCTGCCCCTTCACCTCCCCTTCCCGCTGTGACCAGGGGATCTCTGCCCCTTCACCTCTCCTTCCTGCTGTGAGCAGGATATCTCTGCCCCTTCACCTCCCCTTCCTGCTGTGACCAGGGGATCTCTGCCCCTTCACCTCCCTTTCCCGCTGTGACCAGGATATCTCTGCCCCTTCACCTCCCCTTCCTGCTTCGAGCTGGATATCTCTGCCCCTTCACCTCCCCTTCCTGCTGTGACCAGGATATCTCTGCCCCTTCACCTCCCCTTCCCTCTGTGACCAGGGGATCTCTGCCCCTTCACCTACCCTTCCTGCTTCGACCTGGATATCTCTGCCCCTTCTCCTCCCTTTACCGCTGTGACCAGGATATCTCTGCCCCTTCACCTCCCCTTCCCGCTGTGACCAGGGGATCCCTGCCCCTTCACCTCCCCTTTCCGCTGTGACCAGGGGAACTCTGCCCCTTCACCTCCCCTTCCCACTGTGACCAGGGGATCTCTGCCCCTTCACCTCCCCTTCCTGCTTCGACCTGGATATCTCTGCCCCTTCACCTCCCTTTCCCGCTGTGACCAGGATATCTCTGCCCCTTCACCTCCCCTTCCCGCTGTGACCAGGGGATCTCTGCCCCTTCACCTCCCCTTCCCACTGTGACCAAGATATCTCTGCCCCTTCACCTCCCTTTCCCGCTGTGACCAGGATATCTCTGCCCCTTCACCTCCCTTTCCCGCTGTGACCAGGATATCTCTGCCCCTTCACCTCCCTTTCCTGCTGTGACCAGGGGATCTCTGCCCCTTCACCTCCCCTTCCTGCTTCGACCTGGATATCTCTGCCCCTTCACCTCCCCTTCCCACTGTGACCAGGATATCTCTGCCCCTTCACCTCCCCTACCCGCTGTGACCAGGGGATCTCTGCCCCTTCACCTCCCTTTCCTGCTTCAACCTGGATATCTCTGCCCCTTCACCTCCCCTTCCTGCTTCGACCTGGATATCTCTGCCCCTTCACCACCCCTTCCTGCTTCGACCTGGATATCTCTGCCCCTTCACCTCCCTTTCCCGCTGTGACCAGGGGATCTCTGCCCCTTCACCTCCCTTTCCTGCTGTGATCAGGATATCTCTGCCCCTTCACCTCCCCTTCCTGCTGTGACCAGGATATCTCTGCCCCTTCACCTCCCCTTCCTGCTGAGACCAGGATATCTCTGCCCCTTCACCTCCCTTTCCTGCTGTGATCAGGATATCTCTGCCCCTTCACCTCCCCTTCCTGCTGTGACCAGGATATCTCTGCCCTTTCCCGCTGTGACCAGGGGATCTCTGCCCCTTCACCTCCCCTTCCTGCCTTGACCAGGATATCTCTGACCCTTCACCTCCCCTTCCCGCTGTGACCAGGATATCTCTGCCCCTTCACCTCCCTTTCCCGCTGTGACCAGGATATCTCTGCCCCTTCACCTCCCTTTCCCGCTGTGACCATGATATCTCTGCCCCTTCACCTCCCTTTCCCGCTGTGACCAGGATATCTCTGCCACTTCACCTCCCTTTCCTGCTGTGACCAGGGGATCTCTGCCCCTTCACCTCCCCTTCCTGCTTCGACCTGGATATCTCTGCCCCTTCACCTCCCCTTCCCACTGTGACCAGGATATCTCTGCCCCTTCACCTCCCCTACCCGCTGTGACCAGGGGATCTCTGCCCCTTCACCTCCCCTTCCTGCTTCGACCTGGATATCACTGCCCCTTCACCTCCCCTTCCTGCTTCGACCTGGATATCTCTGCCCCTTCACCTCCCCTTCCTGCTGTGACCAGGATATCTCTGCCCTTTCCCGCTGTGACCAGGGGATCTCTGCCCCTTCACCTCCCCTTCCTGCCTTGACCAGGATATCTCTGCCCCTTCACCTCCCCTTCCTGCTGTGACCTGGATATCACTGCCCCTTCACCTCCCCTTCCTGCTTCGACCTGGATATCTCTGCCCCTTCACCTCCCCTTCCTGCTGTGACCAGGATATCTCTGCCCTTTCCCGCTGTGACCAGGGGATCTCTGCCCCTTCACCTCCCCTTCCTGCCTTGACCAGGATATCTCTGCCCCTTCACCTCCCCTTCCTGCTGTGACCAGGATATCTCTGCCCCTTCACCTCCCTTTCCCGCTGTGACCAGAATATCTCAGCCCCTTCACCTCCCCTTCCTGCCTTGACCAGGGGATCTCTGCCCCTTCACCTCCCCTTCCCGCTGTGACCAGGGGATCTCTGCCCTTTCCCGCTGTGACCAGAGTATCTCTGCCCTTTCCCGTTGTGACCAGGGTATCTCTGCCCTTTCCCGCTGTGACCAGGATATCTCTGCCCCTTCACCTCCCTTTCCTGCTGTGATCAGGATATCTCTGCCCCTTCACCTCCCCTTCCTGCTGTGACCAGGATTTCTCTGCCCCTTCACCGCCCCTTCCTGCTGTGACCAGGATATCTCTGCCCCTTCACCTCCCTTTCCTGCTGTGATCAGGATATCTCTGCCCCTTCACCTCCCCTTCCTGCTGTGACCAGGATATCTCTGCCCTTTCCCTCTGTGACCAGGCGATCTCTGCCCCTTCACCTCCCCTTCCTGCCTTGACCAGGATATCTCTGCCCCTTCACCTCCCTTTCCCGCTGTGACCAGGATATCTCTGCCCCTTCACCTCCCCTTCCCACTGTGACCAGGATATCTCTGCCCCTTCACCTCCCCTACCCGCTGTGACCAGGGGATCTCTGCCCCTTCACCTCCCCTTCCTGCTTCGACCTGGATATCTCTGCCCCTTCACCTCCCCTTCCTGCTTCGACCTGGATATCTCTGCCCCTTCACCTCCCCTTCCTGCTGTGACCAGGATATCTCTGCCCCTTCACCTCCCTTTCCCGCTGTGACCAGGATATCTCTGCCCCTTCACCTCCCTTTCCCGCTGTGACCAGGATATCTCTGCCCCTTCACCTCCCTTTCC
This sequence comes from Hemitrygon akajei, assembly GCF_048418815.1. Taxonomy (NCBI): domain Eukaryota; kingdom Metazoa; phylum Chordata; class Chondrichthyes; order Myliobatiformes; family Dasyatidae; genus Hemitrygon; species Hemitrygon akajei. Next base: position 220,231,030 of record NC_133124.1, on the reverse strand, counting down.
CGCTGTGACCAGGATATCTCTGCCCCTTCACCTCCCCTTCCTGCTTCGAGCTGGATATCTCTGCCCCTTCACCTCCCCTTCCTGCTGTGACCAGGATATCTCTGCCCCTTCACCTCCCCTTCCCTCTGTGACCAGGGGATCTCTGCCCCTTCACCTACCCTTCCTGCTTCGACCTGGATATCTCTGCCCCTTCTCCTCCCTTTACCGCTGTGACCAGGATATCTCTGCCCCTTCACCTCCCCTTCCCGCTGTGACCAGGGGATCTCTGCCCCTTCACCTCCCCTTCCTGCCTTGACCAGGATATCTCTGACCCTTCACCTCCCCTTCCCGCTGTGACCAGGATATCTCTGCCCCTTCACCTCCCTTTCCCGCTGTGACCAGGATATCTCTGCCCCTTCACCTCCCTTTCCCGCTGTGACCAGGATATCTCTGCCCCTTCACCTCCCTTTCCCGCTGTGACCAGGATATCTCTGCCACTTCACCTCCCCTTCCCACTGTGACCAGGGGATCTCTGCCTCTTCACCTCTCCTTCCCGCTGTGACCAGGATATCTCTGCCCCTTCACCTCCCCTTCCCACTGTGACCAGGATATCTCTGCCCCTTCACCTCCCCTTCCCACTGTGACCAGGGGATCTCTGCCCCTTCACCTCCCCTTCCTGCTTCGACCTGGATATCTCTGCCCCTTCACCTCCCTTTCCCGCTGTGACCAGGATATCTCTGCCCCTTCACCTCCCTTTCCTGCTTCGACCTGGATATCTCTGCCCCTTCACCTCCCTTTCCTGCTTCGACCTGGATATCTCTGCCCCTTCACCTCCCCTTCCCGCTGTGACCAGGGGATCTCTGCCCCTTCACCTCCCCTTCCCACTGTGACCAGGGGATCTCTGCCCCTTCACCTCCCCTTCCTACTTCGACCTGGATATCTCTGCCCCTTCACCTCCCCTTCCTGCTTCGACCTGGATATCTCTGCCCCTTCACCTCCCTTTCCCGCTGTGACCAGGATATCTCTGCCCCTTCACCTCCCCTTCCTGCTGTGACCAGGGGATCTCTGCCCCTTCACCTCCCTTTCCCGCTGTGACCAGGATATCTCTGCCCCTTCACCTCCCCTACCCGCTGTGACCAGGGGATCTCTGCCCCTTCACCTCCCCTTCCTGCTTCGACCTGGATATCTCTGCCCCTTCACCTCCCCTTCCTGCTTCGACCTGGATATCTCTGCCGCTTCACCTGCCTTTCCCGCTGTGACCAGGGGATCTCGGCCCCTTCACCTCCCCTTCCCGCTGTGACCAGGGGATCTCTGCCCCTTCACCTCCCCTTCCCGCTGTGACCTGAATATCTCTGCCCCTTCACCTCCCTTTCCCTCTGTGACCAGGATATCTCTGCCCCTTCACCTCCCTTTCCCGCTGTGACCAGGATATCTCTGCCCCTTCACCTCCCTTTCCTGCTGTGACCAGGATATCTCTGCCCCTTCACCTCCCCTTCCCGCTGTGACCAGGGGATCTCTGCCCCTTCACCTCTCCTTCCTGCTGTGAGCAGGATATCTCTGCCCCTTCACCTCCCCTTCCTGCTGTGACCAGGGGATCTCTGCCCCTTCACCTCCCTTTCCCGCTGTGACCAGGATATCTCTGCCCCTTCACCTCCCCTTCCTGCTTCGAGCTGGATATCTCTGCCCCTTCACCTCCCCTTCCTGCTGTGACCAGGATATCTCTGCCCCTTCACCTCCCCTTCCCTCTGTGACCAGGGGATCTCTGCCCCTTCACCTACCCTTCCTGCTTCGACCTGGATATCTCTGCCCCTTCTCCTCCCTTTACCGCTGTGACCAGGATATCTCTGCCCCTTCACCTCCCCTTCCCGCTGTGACCAGGGGATCCCTTCCCCTTCACCTCCCCTTTCCGCTGTGACCAGGGGAACTCTGCCCCTTCACCTCCCCTTCCCACTGTGACCAGGGGATCTCTGCCCCTTCACCTCCCCTTCCTGCTTCGACCTGGATATCTCTGCCCCTTCACCTCCCTTTCCCGCTGTGACCAGGATATCTCTGCCCCTTCACCTCCCCTTCCCGCTGTGACCAGGGGATCTCTGCCCCTTCACCTCCCCTTCCCACTGTGACCAAGATATCTCTGCCCCTTCACCTCCCTTTCCCGCTGTGACCAGGATATCTCTGCCCCTTCACCTCCCTTTCCCGCTGTGACCAGGATATCTCTGCCCCTTCACCTCCCTTTCCTGCTGTGACCAGGGGATCTCTGCCCCTTCACCTCCCCTTCCTGCTTCGACCTGGATATCTCTGCCCCTTCACCTCCCCTTCCCACTGTGACCAGGATATCTCTGCCCCTTCACCTCCCCTACCCGCTGTGACCAGGGGATCTCTGCCCCTTCACCTCCCTTTCCTGCTTCAACCTGGATATCTCTGCCCCTTCACCTCCCCTTCCTGCTTCGACCTGGATATCTCTGCCCCTTCACCACCCCTTCCTGCTTCGACCTGGATATCTCTGCCCCTTCACCTCCCTTTCCCGCTGTGACCAGGGGATCTCTGCCCCTTCACCTCCCCTTCCTGCTGTGACCAGGATATCTCTGCCCCTTCACCTCCCCTTCCTGCTGTGACTAGGATATCTCTGCCCCTTCACCTCCCTTTCCTGCTGTGATCAGGATATCTCTGCCCCTTCACCTCCCCTTCCTGCTGTGACCAGGATATCTCTGCCCCTTCACCTCCCCTTCCTGCTGAGACCAGGATATCTCTGCCCCTTCACCTCCCTTTCCTGCTGTGATCAGGATATCTCTGCCCCTTCACCTCCCCTTCCTGCTGTGACCAGGATATCTCTGCCCTTTCCCGCTGTGACCAGGGGATCTCTGCCCCTTCACCTCCCCTTCCTGCCTTGACCAGGATATCTCTGACCCTTCACCTCCCCTTCCCGCTGTGACCAGGATATCTCTGCCCCTTCACCTCCCTTTCCCGCTGTGACCAGGATATCTCTGCCCCTTCACCTCCCTTTCCCGCTGTGACCAGGATATCTCTGCCCCTTCACCTCCCTTTCCCGCTGTGACCAGGATATCTCTGCCACTTCACCCCCCTTTCCTGCTGTGACCAGGGGATCTCTGCCCCTTCACCTCCCCTTCCTGCTTCGACCTGGATATCTCTGCCCCTTCACCTCCCCTTCCCACTGTGACCAGGATATCTCTGCCCCTTCACCTCCCCTACCCGCTGTGACCAGGGGATCTCTGCCCCTTCACCTCCCCTTCCTGCTTCGACCTGGATATCACTGCCCCTTCACCTCCCCTTCCTGCTTCGACCTGGATATCTCTGCCCCTTCACCTCCCCTTCCTGCTGTGACCAGGATATCTCTGCCCTTTCCCGCTGTGACCAGGGGATCTCTGCCCCTTCACCTCCCCTTCCTGCCTTGACCAGGATATCTCTGCCCCTTCACCTCCCCTTCCTGCTGTGACCTGGATATCACTGCCCCTTCACCTCCCCTTCCTGCTTCGACCTGGATATCTCTGCCCCTTCACCTCCCCTTCCTGCTGTGACCAGGATATCTCTGCCCTTTCCCGCTGTGACCAGGGGATCTCTGCCCCTTCACCTCCCCTTCCTGCCTTGACCAGGATATCTCTGCCCCTTCACCTCCCCTTCCTGCTGTGACCAGGATATCTCTGCCCCTTCACCTCCCTTTCCCGCTGTGACCAGAATATCTCAGCCCCTTCACCTCCCCTTCCTGCCTTGACCAGGGGATCTCTGCCCCTTCACCTCCCCTTCCCGCTGTGACCAGGGGATCTCTGCCCTTTCCCGCTGTGACCAGAGTATCTCTGCCCTTTCCCGTTGTGACCAGGGTATCTCTGCCCTTTCCCGCTGTGACCAGGATATCTCTGCCCCTTCACCTCCCTTTCCTGCTGTGATCAGGATATCTCTGCCCCTTCACCTCCCCTTCCTGCTGTGACCAGGATTTCTCTGCCCCTTCACCGCCCCTTCCTGCTGTGACCAGGATATCTCTGCCCCTTCACCTCCCTTTCCTGCTGTGATCAGGATATCTCTGCCCCTTCACCTCCCCTTCCTGCTGTGACCAGGATATCTCTGCCCTTTCCCTCTGTGACCAGGCGATCTCTGCCCCTTCACCTCCCCTTCCTGCCTTGACCAGGATATCTCTGCCCCTTCACCTCCCTTTCCCGCTGTGACCAGGATATCTCTGCCCCTTCACCTCCCCTTCCCACTGTGACCAGGATATCTCTGCCCCTTCACCTCCCCTACCCGCTGTGACCAGGGGATCTCTGCCCCTTCACCTCCCCTTCCTGCTTCGACCTGGATATCTCTGCCCCTTCACCTCCCCTTCCTGCTTCGACCTGGATATCTCTGCCCCTTCACCTCCCCTTCCTGCTGTGACCAGGATATCTCTGCCCCTTCACCTCCCTTTCCCGCTGTGACCAGGATATCTCTGCCCCTTCACCTCCCTTTCCCGCTGTGACCAGGATATCTCTGCCCCTTCACCTCCCTTTCCCGCTGTGACCAGGATATCTCTGCCCCTTCACCTCCCCTTCCTGCTTCGAGCTGGATATCTCTGCCCCTTCACCTCCCCTTCCTGCTGTGACCAGGATATCTCTGCCCCTTCACCTCCCCTTCCCTCTGTGACCAGGGGATCTCTGCCCCTTCACCTCCCTTTCCCGCTGTGACCAGGATATCTCTGCCCCTTCACCTCCCCTTCCCTCTGTGACCAGGGGATCTCTGCCCCTTCACCTACCCTTCCTGCTTCGACCTGGATATCTCTGCCCCTTCTCCTCCCTTTACCGCTGTGACCAGGATATCTCTGCCCCTTCACCTCCCCTTTCCGCTGTGACCAGGGGAACTCTGCCCCTTCACCTCCCCTTCCCACTGTGACCAGGGGATCTCTGCCCCTTCACCTCCCCTTCCTGCTTCGACCTGGATATCTCTGCCCCTTCACCTCCCTTTCCCGCTGTGACCAGGATATCTCTGCCCCTTCACCTCCCCTTCCCGCTGTGACCAGGGGATCTCTGCCCCTTCACCTCCCCTTCCCACTGTGACCAAGATATCTCTGCCCCTTCACCTCCCTTTCCCGCTGTGACCAGGATATCTCTGCCCCTTCACCTCCCTTTCCCGCTGTGACCAGGATATCTCTGCCCCTTCACCTCCCTTTCCTGCTGTGACCAGGGGATCTCTGCCCCTTCACCTCCCCTTCCTGCTTCGACCTGGATATCTCTGCCCCTTCACCTCCCCTTCCCACTGTGACCAGGATATCTCTGCCCCTTCACCTCCCCTACCCGCTGTGACCAGGGGATCTCTGCCCCTTCACCTCCCTTTCCTGCTTCAACCTGGATATCTCTGCCCCTTCACCTCCCCTTCCTGCTTCGACCTGGATATCTCTGCCCCTTCACCACCCCTTCCTGCTTCGACCTGGATATCTCTGCCCCTTCACCTCCCTTTCCCGCTGTGACCAGGGGATCTCTGCCCCTTCACCTCCCCTTCCTGCTGTGACCAGGATATCTCTGCCCCTTCACCTCCCCTTCCTGCTGTGACTAGGATATCTCTGCCCCTTCACCTCCCTTTCCTGCTGTGATCAGGATATCTCTGCCCCTTCACCTCCCCTTCCTGCTGTGACCAGGATATCTCTGCCCCTTCACCTCCCCTTCCTGCTGAGACCAGGATATCTCTGCCCCTTCACCTCCCTTTCCTGCTGTGATCAGGATATCTCTGCCCCTTCACCTCCCCTTCCTGCTGTGACCAGGATATCTCTGCCCTTTCCCGCTGTGACCAGGGGATCTCTGCCCCTTCACCTCCCCTTCCTGCCTTGACCAGGATATCTCTGACCCTTCACCTCCCCTTCCCGCTGTGACCAGGATATCTCTGCCCCTTCACCTCCCTTTCCCGCTGTGACCAGGATATCTCTGCCCCTTCACCTCCCTTTCCCGCTGTGACCAGGATATCTCTGCCACTTCACCTCCCTTTCCTGCTGTGACCAGGGGATCTCTGCCCCTTCACCTCCCCTTCCTGCTTCGACCTGGATATCTCTGCCCCTTCACCTCCCCTTCCCACTGTGACCAGGATATCTCTGCCCCTTCACCTCCCCTACCCGCTGTGACCAGGATATCTCTGCCCCTTCACCTCCCCTTCCTGCTGTGACCAGGATATCTCTGCCCCTTCACCTCCCTTTCCCGCTGTGACCAGAATATCTCAGCCCCTTCACCTCCCCTTCCTGCCTTGACCAGGGGATCTCTGCCCCTTCACCTCCCCTTCCCGCTGTGACCAGGGGATCTCTGCCCTTTCCCGCTGTGACCAGAGTATCTCTGCCCTTTCCCGTTGTGACCAGGGTATCTCTGCCCTTTCCCGCTGTGACCAGGATATCTCTGCCCCTTCACCTCCCTTTCCTGCTGTGATCAGGATATCTCTGCCCCTTCACCTCCCCTTCCTGCTGTGACCAGGATTTCTCTGCCCCTTCACCGCCCCTTCCTGCTGTGACCAGGATATCTCTGCCCCTTCACCTCCCTTTCCTGCTGTGATCAGGATATCTCTGCCCCTTCACCTCCCCTTCCTGCTGTGACCAGGATATCTCTGCCCTTTCCCTCTGTGACCAGGCGATCTCTGCCCCTTCACCTCCCCTTCCTGCCTTGACCAGGATATCTCTGCCCCTTCACCTCCCTTTCCCGCTGTGACCAGGATATCTCTGCCCCTTCACCTCCCCTTCCCACTGTGACCAGGATATCTCTGCCCCTTCACCTCCCCTACCCGCTGTGACCAGGGGATCTCTGCCCCTTCACCTCCCCTTCCTGCTTCGACCTGGATATCTCTGCCCCTTCACCTCCCCTTCCTGCTTCGACCTGGATATCTCTGCCCCTTCACCTCCCCTTCCTGCTGTGACCAGGATATCTCTGCCCCTTCACCTCCCTTTCCCGCTGTGACCAGGATATCTCTGCCCCTTCACCTCCCTTTCCCGCTGTGACCAGGATATCTCTGCCCCTTCACCTCCCTTTCCCGCTGTGACCAGGATATCTCTGCCCCTTCACCTCCCCTTCCTGCTTCGAGCTGGATATCTCTGCCCCTTCACCTCCCCTTCCTGCTGTGACCAGGATATCTCTGCCCCTTCACCTCCCCTTCCCTCTGTGACCAGGGGATCTCTGCCCCTTCACCTCCCTTTCCCGCTGTGACCAGGATATCTCTGCCCCTTCACCTCCCCTTCCCTCTGTGACCAGGGGATCTCTGCCCCTTCACCTACCCTTCCTGCTTCGACCTGGATATCTCTGCCCCTTCTCCTCCCTTTACCGCTGTGACCAGGATATCTCTGCCCCTTCACCTCCCCTTTCCGCTGTGACCAGGGGAACTCTGCCCCTTCACCTCCCCTTCCCACTGTGACCAGGGGATCTCTGCCCCTTCACCTCCCCTTCCTGCTTCGACCTGGATATCTCTGCCCCTTCACCTCCCTTTCCCGCTGTGACCAGGATATCTCTGCCCCTTCACCTCCCCTTCCCGCTGTGACCAGGGGATCTCTGCCCCTTCACCTCCCCTTCCCACTGTGACCAAGATATCTCTGCCCCTTCACCTCCCTTTCCCGCTGTGACCAGGATATCTCTGCCCCTTCACCTCCCTTTCCCGCTGTGACCAGGATATCTCTGCCCCTTCACCTCCCTTTCCTGCTGTGACCAGGGGATCTCTGCCCCTTCACCTCCCCTTCCTGCTTCGACCTGGATATCTCTGCCCCTTCACCTCCCCTTCCCACTGTGACCAGGATATCTCTGCCCCTTCACCTCCCCTACCCGCTGTGACCAGGGGATCTCTGCCCCTTCACCTCCCTTTCCTGCTTCAACCTGGATATCTCTGCCCCTTCACCTCCCCTTCCTGCTTCGACCTGGATATCTCTGCCCCTTCACCACCCCTTCCTGCTTCGACCTGGATATCTCTGCCCCTTCACCTCCCTTTCCCGCTGTGACCAGGGGATCTCTGCCCCTTCACCTCCCCTTCCTGCTGTGACCAGGATATCTCTGCCCCTTCACCTCCCCTTCCTGCTGTGACTAGGATATCTCTGCCCCTTCACCTCCCTTTCCTGCTGTGATCAGGATATCTCTGCCCCTTCACCTCCCCTTCCTGCTGTGACCAGGATATCTCTGCCCCTTCACCTCCCCTTCCTGCTGAGACCAGGATATCTCTGCCCCTTCACCTCCCTTTCCTGCTGTGATCAGGATATCTCTGCCCCTTCACCTCCCCTTCCTGCTGTGACCAGGATATCTCTGCCCTTTCCCGCTGTGACCAGGGGATCTCTGCCCCTTCACCTCCCCTTCCTGCCTTGACCAGGATATCTCTGACCCTTCACCTCCCCTTCCCGCTGTGACCAGGATATCTCTGCCCCTTCACCTCCCTTTCCCGCTGTGACCAGGATATCTCTGCCCCTTCACCTCCCTTTCCCGCTGTGACCAGGATATCTCTGCCACTTCACCTCCCTTTCCTGCTGTGACCAGGGGATCTCTGCCCCTTCACCTCCCCTTCCTGCTTCGACCTGGATATCTCTGCCCCTTCACCTCCCCTTCCCACTGTGACCAGGATATCTCTGCCCCTTCACCTCCCCTACCCGCTGTGACCAGGGGATCTCTGCCCCTTCACCTCCCCTTCCTTCTTCGACCTGGATATCACTGCCCCTTCACCTCCCCTTCCTGCTTCGACCTGGATATCTCTGCCCCTTCACCTCCCCTTCCTGCTGTGACCAGGATATCTCTGCCCTTTCCCGCTGTGACCAGGGGATCTCTGCCCCTTCACCTCCCCTTCCTGCCTTGACCAGGATATCTCTGCCCCTTCACCTCCCCTTCCTGCTGTGACCTGGATATCACTGCCCCTTCACCTCCCCTTCCTGCTTCGACCTGGATATCTCTGCCCCTTCACCTCCCCTTCCTGCTGTGACCAGGATATCTCTGCCCTTTCCCGCTGTGACCAGGGGATCTCTGCCCCTTCACCTCCCCTTCCTGCCTTGACCAGGATATCTCTGCCCCTTCACCTCCCCTTCCTGCTGTGACCAGGATATCTCTGCCCCTTCACCTCCCTTTCCCGCTGTGACCAGAATATCTCAGCCCCTTCACCTCCCCTTCCTGCCTTGACCAGGGGATCTCTGCCCCTTCACCTCCCCTTCCCGCTGTGACCAGGGGATCTCTGCCCTTTCCCGCTGTGACCAGAGTATCTCTGCCCTTTCCCGTTGTGACCAGGGTATCTCTGCCCTTTCCCGCTGTGACCAGGATATCTCTGCCCCTTCACCTCCCTTTCCTGCTGTGATCAGGATATCTCTGCCCCTTCACCTCCCCTTCCTGCTGTGACCAGGATATCTCTGCCCCTTCACCGCCCCTTCCTGCTGTGACCAGGATATCTCTGCCCCTTCACCTCCCTTTCCTGCTGTGATCAGGATATCTCTGCCCCTTCACCTCCCCTTCCTGCTGTGACCAGGATATCTCTGCCCTTTCCCTCTGTGACCAGGGGATCTCTGCCCCTTCACCTCCCTTTCCTGCTGTGATCAGGATATCTCTGCCCCTTCACCTCCCCTTCCTTCTGTGACCAGGATATCTCTGCCCCTTCACCTCCCTTTCCCGCTGTGACCAGGATATCTCTGCCCCTTCACCTCCCCTTCCCACTGTGACCAGGATATCTCTGCCCCTTCACCTCCCCTACCCGCTGTGACCAGGGGATCTCTGCCCCTTCACCTCCCCTTCCTGCTTCGACCTGGATATCTCTGCCCCTTCACCTCCCCTTCCTGCTTCGACCTGGATATCTCTGCCCCTTCACCTCCCCTTCCTGCTGTGACCAGGATATCTCTGCCCCTTCACCTCCCTTTCCCGCTGTGACCAGGATATCTCTGCCCCTTCACCTCCCTTTCCCGCTGTGACCAGGATATCTCTGCCCCTTCACCTCCCTTTCCCGCTGTGACTAGGATATCTCTGCCCCTTCACCTCCCTTTCCTGCTGTGACCAGGGGATCTCTGCCCCTTCACCTCCCCTTCCTGCTTCGACCTGGATATCTTTGCCCCTTCACCTCCCCTTCCCACTGTGACCAGGATATCTCTGCCCCTTCACCTCCCCTACCCGCTGTGACCAGGGGATCTCTGCCCCTTCACCTCCCCTTCCTGCTTCGACCTGGATATCTCTGCCCCTTCACCTCCCCTTCCTGCTTCGACCTGGATATCTCTGCCCCTTCACCTCCCTTTCCCACTGTGACCAGGGGATCTCTGCCGCTTCACCTCCCCTTCCTGCTGTGACCAGGATATCTCTGCCCCTTCACCTCCCCTTCCTGCTGTGACCAGGATATCTCTGCCCTTTCCCGCTGTGACCAGGGGATCTCTGCCCCTTCACCTCACCTTCCTGCCTTGACCAGGATATCTCTGCCCCTTCACCTCCCCTTCCTGCTGTGACCAGGATATCTCTGCCCCTTCACCTCCCCTTCCTGCCTTGACCAGGGGATCTCTGCCCCTTCACCTCCCTTTCCCGCTGTGACCAGGATATCTCAGCCCCTTCACCTCCCCTTCCTGCCTTGACCAGGGGATCTCTGCCCCTTCACCTCCCTTTCCCGCTGTGACCAGGGGATCTCTGCCCTTTTCCGTTGTGACCAGGGTATCTCTGCCCTTTCCCGCTGTGACCAGGGTATCTCTGCCCTTTCCCGCTGTGACCAGAGTATCTCTGCCCTTTCCCGTTGTGACCAGGGTATCTCTGCCCTTTCCCGCTGTGACCAGGATATCTCTGCCCCTTCACCTCCCCTTCCTGCTGTGACCAGGATATCTCTGCCCCTTCACCTCCCCTTCATGCTGTGACCAGGATATCTCTGCCCCTTCACCTCCCTTTCCTGCTGTGATCAGGATATCTCTGCCCCTTCACCTCCCCTTCCTGCTGTGACCAGGATATCTCTGCCCTTTCCCGCTGTGACCAGGGGATCTCTGCCCCTTCACCTCCCCTTCCTGCCTTGACCAGGATATCTCTGCCCCTTCACCTCCCCTTCCTGCTGTGACCAGGATATCTCTGCCCCTTCACCTCCCTTTCCCGCTGTGACCAGGATATCTCTGCCCCTTCACCTCCCTTTCCCGCTGTGACCAGGATATCTCTGCCCCTTCACCTCCCTTTCCCGTTGTGACCAGGATATCTCTGCCCCTTCACCTCCCTTTCCTGCTGTGACCAGGGGATCTCTGCCCCTTCACCTCCCCTTCCTGCTTCGACCTGGATATCTCTGCCCCTTCACCTCCCCTTCCCACTGTGACCAGGATATCTCTGCCCCTTCACCTCCCCTACCCGCTGTGACCAGGGGATCTCTGCCCCTTCACCTCCCCTTCCTGCTTCGACCTGGATATCTCTGCCCCTTCACCTCCCCTTCCTGCTTCGACCTGGATATCTCTGCCCCTTCACCTCCCTTTCCCACTGTGACCAGGGGATCTCTGCCCCTTCACCTCCCCTTCCTGCTGTGACCAGGATATCTCTGCCCCTTCAACTCCCCTTCCTGCTGTGACCAGGATATCTCTGCCCCTTCACCTCCCTTTCCCGCTGTGACCAGGATATCTCTGCCCCTTCACCTCCCTTTCCCGTTGTGACCAGGATATCTCTGCCCCTTCACCTCCCTTTCCTGCTGTGACCAGGGGATCTCTGCCCCTTCACCTCCCCTTCCTGCTTCGACCTGGATATCTCTGCCCCTTCACCTCCCCTTCCTGCTTCGACCTGGATATCTCTGCCCCTTCACCTCCCCTTCCTGCTTCGACCTGGATATCTCTGCCCCTTCACCTCCCTTTCCCACTGTGACCAGGGGATCTCTGCCCCTTCACCTCCCCTTCCTGCTTCGACCTGGATATCACTGCCCCTTCACCTCCCCTTCCTGCTTCGACCTGGATATCTCTGCCCCTTCACCTCCCCTTCCTGCTGTGACCAGGATATCTCTGCCCTTTCCCGCTGTGACCAGGGGATCTCTGCCCCTTCACCTCCCCTTCCTGCCTTGACCAGGATATCTCTGCCCCTTCACCTCCCCTTCCTGCTGTGACCTGGATATCACTGCCCCTTCACCTCCCCTTCCTGCTTCGACCTGGATATCTCTGCCCCTTCACCTCCCCTTCCTGCTGTGACCAGGATATCTCTGCCCTTTCCCGCTGTGACCAGGGGATCTCTGCCCCTTCACCTCCCCTTCCTGCCTTGACCTGGATATCTCTGCCCCTTCACCTCCCCTTCCTGCTGTGACCAGGATATCTCTGCCCCTTCACCTCCCTTTCCCGCTGTGACCAGAATATCTCAGCCCCTTCACCTCCCCTTCCTGCCTTGACCAGGGGATCTCTGCCCCTTCACCTCCCCTTCCCGCTGTGACCAGGGGATCTCTGCCCTTTCCCGCTGTGACCAGAGTATCTCTGCCCTTTCCCGTTGTGACCAGGGTATCTCTGCCCTTTCCCGCTGTGACCAGGATATCTCTGCCCCTTCACCTCCCTTTCCTGCTGTGATCAGGATATCTCTGCCCCTTCACCTCCCCTTCCTGCTGTGACCAGGATATCTCTGCCCCTTCACCGCCCCTTCCTGCTGTGACCAGGATATCTCTGCCCCTTCACCTCCCTTTCCTGCTGTGATCAGGATATCTCTGCCCCTTCACCTCCCCTTCCTGCTGTGACCAGGATATCTCTGCCCTTTCCCTCTGTGACCAGGGGATCTCTGCCCCTTCACCTCCCCTTCCTGCCTTGACCAGGATATCTCTGCCCCTTCACCTCCCCTTCCTTCTGTGACCAGGATATCTCTGCCCCTTCACCTCCCTTTCCCGCTGTGACCAGGATATCTCTGCCCCTTCACCTCCCCTTCCCACTGTGACCAGGATATCTCTGCCCCTTCACCTCCCCTACCCGCTGTGACCAGGGGATCTCTGCCCCTTCACCTCCCCTTCCTGCTTCGACCTGGATATCTCTGCCCCTTCACCTCCCCTTCCTGCTTCGACCTGGATATCTCTGCCCCTTCACCTCCCCTTCCTGCTGTGACCAGGATATCTCTGCCCCTTCACCTCCCTTTCCCGCTGTGACCAGGATATCTCTGCCCCTTCACCTCCCTTTCCCGCTGTGACCAGGATATCTCTGCCCCTTCACCTCCCTTTCCCGCTGTGACCAGGATATCTCTGCCCCTTCACCTCCCTTTCCTGCTGTGACCAGGGGATCTCTGCCCCTTCACCTCCCCTTCCTGCTTCGACCTGGATATCTTTGCCCCTTCACCTCCCCTTCCCACTGTGACCAGGATATCTCTGCCCCTTCACCTCCCCTACCCGCTGTGACCAGGGGATCTCTGCCCCTTCACCTCCCCTTCCTGCTTCGACCTGGATATCTCTGCCCCTTCACCTCCCCTTCCTGCTTCGACCTGGATATCTCTGCCCCTTCACCTCCCTTTCCCACTGTGACCAGGGGATCTCTGCCGCTTCACCTCCCCTTCCTGCTGTGACCAGGATATCTCTGCCCCTTCACCTCCCCTTCCTGCTGTGACCAGGATATCTCTGCCCTTTCCCGCTGTGACCAGGGGATCTCTGCCCCTTCACCTCACCTTCCTGCCTTGACCAGGATATCTCTGCCCCTTCACCTCCCCTTCCTGCTGTGACCAGGATATCTCTGCCCCTTCACCTCCCTTTCCCGCTGTGACCAGGATATCTCAGCCCCTTCACCTCCCCTTCCTGCCTTGACCAGGGGATCTCTGCCCCTTCACCTCCCTTTCCCGCTGTGACCAGGGGATCTCTGCCCTTTTCCGTTGTGACCAGGGTATCTCTGCCCTTTCCCGCTGTGACCAGGGTATCTCTGCCCTTTCCCGCTGTGACCAGAGTATCTCTGCCCTTTCCCGTTGTGACCAGGGTATCTCTGCCCTTTCCCGCTGTGACCAGGATATCTCTGCCCCTTCACCTCCCCTTCCTGCTGTGACCAGGATATCTCTGCCCCTTCACCTCCCCTTCATGCTGTGACCAGGATATCTCTGCCCCTTCACCTCCCTTTCCTGCTGTGATCAGGATATCTCTGCCCCTTCACCTCCCCTTCCTGCTGTGACCAGGATATCTCTGCCCTTTCCCGCTGAGACCAGGGGATCTCTGCCCCTTCACCTCCCCGTCCTGCCTTGACCAGGATATCTCTGCCCCTTCACCTCCCCTTCCTGCTGTGACCAGGATATCTCTGCCCCTTCACCTCCCTTTCCCGCTGTGACCAGGATATCTCTGCCCCTTCACCTCCCTTTCCCGCTGTGACCAGGATATCTCTGCCCCTTCACCTCCCTTTCCCGTTGTGACCAGGATATCTCTGCCCCTTCACCTCCCTTTCCTGCTGTGACCAGGGGATCTCTGCCCCTTCACCTCCCCTTCCTGCTTCGACCTGGATATCTCTGCCCCTTCACCTCCCCTTCCCACTGTGACCAGGATATCTCTGCCCCTTCACCTCCCCTACCCGCTGTGACCAGGGGATCTCTGCCCCTTCACCTCCCCTTCCTGCTTCGACCTGGATATCTCTGCCCCTTCACCTCCCCTTCCTGCTTCGACCTGGATATCTCTGCCCCTTCACCTCCCTTTCCCACTGTGACCAGGGGATCTCTGCCCCTTCACCTCCCCTTCCTGCTGTGACCAGGATATCTCTGCCCCTTCAACTCCCCTTCCTGCTGTGACCAGGATATCTCTGCCCCTTCACCTCCCTTTCCCGCTGTGACCAGGATATCTCTGCCCCTTCACCTCCCTTTCCCGTTGTGACCAGGATATCTCTGCCCCTTCACCTCCCTTTCCTGCTGTGACCAGGGGATCTCTGCCCCTTCACCTCCCCTTCCTGCTTCGACCTGGATATCTCTGCCCCTTCACCTCCCCTTCCTGCTTCGACCTGGATATCTCTGCCCCTTCACCTCCCCTTCCTGCTTCGACCTGGATATCTCTGCCCCTTCACCTCCCTTTCCCACTGTGACCAGGGGATCTCTGCCCCTTCACTTCCCCTTCCTGCTGTGACCAGGATATCTCTGCCCCTTCAACTCCCCTTCCTGCTGTGACCAGGATATCTCTGCCCTTTCCCGCTGTGACCAGGGGATCTCTGCCCCTTCACCTCCCCTTCCTGCCTTGACCAGGATATCTCTGCCCCTTCACTTCCCCTTCCTGCTGTGACCAGGATATCTCTGCCCCTTCACCTCCCTTTCCCGCTGTGACCAGGATATCTCAGCCCCTTCACCTCCCCTTCCTGCCTTGACCAGGGGATCTCTGCCCCTTCACCTCCCTTTCCCGCTGTGACCAGGGTATCTCTGCCCTTTCCCGCTGTGACCAGGGTATCTCTGCCCTTTCCCGCTGTGACCAGAGTATCTCTGCCCTTTCCCGTTGTGACCAGGGTATCTCTGCCCTTTCCCGCTGTGACCAGGATATCTCTGCCCCTTCACCTCCCCTTCCTGCCTTGACCAGGGGATCTCTGCCCCTTCACCTCCCTTTCCCGCTGTGACCAGGGGATCTCTGCCCTTTCCCGCTGTGACCAGGGTATCTCTGCCCTTTCCCGCTGTGACCAGGGTATCTCTGCCCTTTCCCGCTGTGACCAGAGTATCTCTGCCCTTTCCCGTTGTGACCAGGGTATCTCTGCCCTTTCCCGCTGTGACCAGGATATCTCTGCCCCTTCACCTCCCCTTCCCGCTGTGACCAGGGGATCTCTGCCCCTTCACCTCCCCTTCCTGCTGTGACCAGGGGATCTCTGCCCCTTCACCTCCCTTTCCCGCTGTGACCAGGATATCTCTGCCCCTTCACCTCCCCTTCCTGCTTCAACCTGGATATCTCTGCCCCTTCACCTCCCCTTCCCACTGTGACCAGGATATCTCTGCCCCTTCACCTCCCTTCCCGCTGTGACCAGGGGATCTCTGCCCCTTCACCTCCCTTTCCCGCTGTGACCAGGGTATCTCTGCCCTTTCCCGCTGTGACCAGGGTATCTCTGCCCTTTCCCGTTGTGACCTGGGTATCTCTGCCCTTTCCCGCTGTGACCTGGATATCTCTGCCCCTTCACCTCCCCTTCCTGCTGTGACCAGGGGATCTCTGCCCCTTCACCTCCCTTTCCCGCTGTGACCATGATATCTCTGCCCCTTCACCTCCCCTTCCTGCTTCAATCTGGATATCTCTGCCCCTTCACCTCCCCTTCCCACTGTGACCAGGATATCTCTGCCCCTTCACCTCCCTTTCCCGCTGTGACCAGGGGATCTCTGCCCCTTCACCTCCCTTTACCGCTGTGACCAGGATATCTCTGCCCCTTCACCTCCCCTTCCCGCTGTGACCAGGGGATCTCTGCCCCTTCACCTCCCCTTCCTGCTGTGACCAGGATATCTCTGCCCCTTCACCTCCCCTTCCTGCTGTGACCAGGATATCTCTGCCCCTTCACCTCCCTTTCCTGCTGTGATCAGGATATCTCTGCCCCTTCACCTCCCCTTCCTGCTGTGACCAGGATATCTCTGCCCTTTCCCGCTGTGACCAGGGGATCTCTGCCCCTTCACCTTCCTTTCCCACTGTGACCAGGGTATCTCTGCCCTTTCCCGCTGTGACCAGGGGATCTCTGCCCCTTCACCTCCCCTTCCTGCCTTGACCAGGATATCTCTGCCCCTTCACCTCCCCTTCCTGCTGTGACCAGGATATCTCTGCCCCTTCACCTCCCCTTCCTGCCTTGACCAGGGGATCTCTGCCCCTTCACCTCCCTTTCCCGCTGTGACCAGGGGATCTCTGCCCTTTCCCGTTGTGACCAGGGGATCTCTGCCCTTTCCCGCTGTGACCAGGGTATCTCTGCCCTTTCCCGCTGTGACCAGGGTATCTCTGCCCTTTCCCGTTGTGACCAGGGTATCTCTGCCCTTTCCCGCTGTGACCAGGGTATCTCTGCCCTTTCCCGCTGTGACCAGGGTATCTCTGCCCTTTCCCGTTGTGACCAGGGGATCTCTGCCCTTTCCCACTGTGACCAGGGTATCTCTGCCCTTTCCCGTTGTGACCAGGGGATCTCTGTGGCTGGTGTCAGTGATGTTGTTGGAGGTATTGCCTCTGGGGAGCAGGTTCTCAAGTTTTTGAGCCTCTCGTTACCAGGCAACTGCCAGCCAATGGGCTTGCACTCCATTTGTCAGCCTGACAAACTGGTCTTCTTGTGTGTGTGCATTTCCTGAGGGGGTACAAACCAGATCAAAATTTACCTTACACCTCAGACCTGACCGAGGGTGGCCATGATAGATAAAGCCTATGTGTAACCAGGGAGTCAAGGGTTATGGGGAGAAGGCCGGAGAATGTGGTTGAGAAGGATAACAAACCAGCCATGATGGAATGGTGGAGCAGACTCGATGGGCTGAATGGCCTAATTCTGTCCCTATGTCTTACAGTCTTTTGGTCTATATAGAAAGTATCAGTTTATTGTCCAAGTGTTATAGGGCAGTGCAGTGTCATGGCAGTTAGTACAACGTTTTACAATGCCAGTGACATGGGTTCAATTCCTGCTGCTGTCTGCAAGGAGTCTGCACGTTCTCCCCATGACCATGTGGCTTTCCTCCCAGGTACTCCAGCTTCCCCCCACAGTCCAAAGGTGTTGGGTTAGGATCAGCAAATCGTGGACATGCTTTGTTGGTGCTGGACACTTGTGCAAAGCCCCTCGGATTGCGTTGGTCGTTGACACTAACGACACATTTCACTGTATGTTTCCGTGTACGCACGATAAAATAAGGTTAATATTCAATTTTTATCTTTATGGTAGCACATTGCCAGCTTGGCTCCTGCTGGGAGTTTTGGGGTGTCGGGGAGAGGCTGGGTGATGATGGACTACATTGATCCTTCCTCCTCGGGGCAGACGGGCAGGGTCCGTGGGTTCCCCAGGCGGTCGCTGCGTAGTTGTAGGCTTACCATGCCCAGGATGATGAAGAAGGCCATGAAGACCTGGCCGAGGGTGGTCCTGGCAGTCAGGTCACCAAAGCCGACGGTCGACATGGTGACCAGGAGTAGGTAGACGCATTGCCAGTAGGTCAGCTGGTGGCTGTTGTTCTCCTGCCTCCAGGGATCTCCGGAATTCTCAATCTGGAAGTACAGAACAGGTTCACTAGTGGTCCTGCTGGGAACCAGGGGTGAGGGAGGGTGAATGGTGAACTTATAGAGGCTTAGAAGATTGTGAGGTGAGTAGATAAGGTGCATGGTCACAGTGCTTTCCCCAGGGAAGGGATCATGGGTGTGAGCGGGAAGTTTAAGGATCTGAGGGGCAACGTTTTCACATGGAGGGCAGTGAGGAAGTGGGTGAGGCAGGTGGGTTAAAATCATTTAAAAAGCACCTGGAGAGGAAGGGCGTAAAAGAATATGAGTTGAATACAGGAAATTGGGCACCTATGGTCAGAATGGATTGAATGGGCCAAAGGGCCAGTATCCTGTTAATAACGCTGTGAAGAAGATGGTGCCAGCAAACAAAACTACCAAGGAAGACATCCTCAAGATGGTTATGGAGTAATTAGCTTCATTTCTTTTACGTCTCTTTTTATTTCAGAAATAGCTCTGCTCCTATTGGAGCCTATTAGCTGCACCCTGGCAGTGTGTTTTCAAGCGGATCAGGCGATCTGGCGCTTTGCCATCTCCGAGAGGGTATCACGAGGACGCAACCCAAGCATGTGGCCTGGAGGTGGGGCATGAGCCCATGATCGACTCCCATCTCTCTGCGATCTCACCATTTAAAGTGATGAGGAAGATTGAAACGAGGGGGGAGCAGAGGTGTGAGAATGCTTAGCACTATCTACCAGCCTCTCTCTCCCTCTCATTCACTGCTTCCTTGTGTTTGAATGATCTCTCTCTCTCCCTCCCTGGATGGTGCCAGAGCAATGCTTGATCAGGGTGGTTTGTGGATTGTGGGCTCCAATTCACAGTTGTGATGGTCTGCTCTTCTGGCCCCTCTTTCTTCTTGCCACTGAGCTTTTTGCCCATTCTTTGCCCCCTGCAATGCTTCATCCATGCTGGTATCACCACGGGCTCTTATCTTGTTTAGCCACCTCACGTGCGGCTCCTTGACAAAGGCCTTCTGAAAATCCAAATTAACACCATCCACTGGACTCTCCTTTGTCTATCCTGCAAGTTATTTCCTCAAAGAATTCCAACAGACTTGTCAGGCAAGATCTACCCCTAAGGAAACCATGATGACTCTGGCCTATTTGATCATGAGCCTCCAACACCACGTCCTTAATAATCAAGTCCAAAATCTTCTCAAACACTGAGGTCAGACTAACTGGTCTATAATTTCCTTTCTTCTGCCTCTCTCCCTTCTTGAAGAGTCGAGTGATATTTGCAATTTCCTAATCCTCCGGACCATGTCAGAATCCAGAGATTATTGAGAGATCATTACTAATGCCTCCACAATCTCTTCAGCCACCTCTTTCAGAACTCCATCAGGTTACTTATCCACCTTCAGACCTTTCAGCTTCGCAAGCATCTTCTCCTTAGTAATAGCAACGACACTCACTTCTGCCCCTTGACACTCAAATTTCCAGCATACTAGTGTCTTCCACAGTGAAATCTGATGCAAAATACTTATCCAGTTCATCTGCTATTTTGTTGTCCCGCATTACTACCTCTTCAGCATCGTTTTCCAGCAGTCTGATATCCACTCTCACCTCTCTTTCACCGTTCATATATCTGAAAAATCTTTTGGTACCCTCTTTGATTTTATTGGCCATCTTACCTTCATTTTTTACCTTTTCCTGCCTTATGGCCTTTTAGTTGCTTTCTGTTGATTTTTAAAAGCTTCCCAATCCTCTTGCTTCCCATTAGTTTTTGCTCTATTGACCCCTCTTTTGATTTTACACAATGTTGTCTTTGACTTCTCTTGTCAGCCACTGTTGCCTCTCCATCCCTTCATCTTTGGGCTGTATCTATCCTGTGCCTTCCAAAATGCCCCCAGAACTCCAGCTATTGCTGTTCTGCTATCATCCCTACTAGTGTCCCCTTCCGATCAATTCAGCCCAACTCCTCTCTCATGCATCTGTAATTCCCTTTACTCCACTGTAATACTGATACATCTGACTTTATCTTCTCCCTCTCAAACTGCAGGGTAAATTCAATTATATTATGATCACTGTCTCCTAAGGGTTCCTTTACCTTAAGCTCCCTTATCAAATCTGAGTCATTACACAACACCCAATCCAGAATTGATTTCCCGTAATGGGCTCAACCACAAGCTGCTCTAAATAGCCATCGGGTAGGCATTCTACAAATTCCTTCTCTAAGCATCCAGCGCCAACCTGATTTTCCTAATCTCTCTGTATATTGAAATCGCTCATAACTATTGTAACATTGCCCTTCTGACATGCATTTTCTATCTCCCATTGCAATTTGTATTCCACATCCTGGCTACATTTGGAGGCTCGTATATATTCTGTAACTCCCATCAGGATCTTTTTACTTTTGCGTTTTCTTAACTCTACCCACAAGGATTCGACATATTCCGATCCCGTCTCACCTCTTTATAAGGATTTGATTTCATTTTTTACCAACAAAGCCACCCCACCCCCTCTGCCTACCTGCCTGTCCTTTCGATACAACGTGTATCCTTGGATGTTCAGCTCCCAACCATCATCATCTTTCAGACATGACTCAGAGATGCCCACAACGTCATACCTGTCAATCCCTAACGGCGCCTCAAGATCATCTACCTTATTCTGTATTCTGTGTGCATTCAAATATAACCCCTTCAGTCCTGTATTCATCACCCTTTTTGACTTTGGCTCCCTTTTACACTGAAACTCATCCCACTGGCTGCAAGTTTGCCCTGTCATTTACCTGTCCTTCCTCACAGTCTCACTACACACTGCATTTACCTGTATACCCTCAGCCCCATCACTCTGTTTCCCTTCCCCCTGGCGACTCAGTTTAACCCCTCCCCAGGGGTATATAAGACGTACGGGTTGATTGGGCAGTGTGGGCCAGAAGTGCCTGTTACCGTGTGTGTGTCTAAAATTCCCCACCAGCTGAGTCCACCCAGGGAGAGGGTGGTGAGAATGGACACAGGTACTCACTGTGTGGATGAAGCCAGCAGCCGTCAGCCAGGCTCCCACAAACACCGACAGCAGACTCACGAGTTTGATTTTGGTGCTGGGGGTGGGGTGGGGTGGGGGGGGAAGCAGATTGAGAAACACTGGGTGAAGAACAAGTGGGAGGAGATCTCAGAGCCAAGGGAACACGGCGACACCGTCCGCCGTCGCCCCCCACAGAACTCACAGGATCGGAGGGCTGCACAACACAGAAGCTAACCCTTCGGCCTGCCGCGTCTGTGCTCGTCCATTCATACTGTCTCCCCACAGTCCCACCAAATCTCCCCCTGGCCCGATACAACTGGGGAAACTCACAGCAGGGAATTAACCGCCCCTCCCGATGTGCACATCACTGGGATGTGGGGGAAACTCCCGCGGGCACAGAGTGAGCGTACAAACTCCGCACAGACAACACCAGGGGTCCGGTTCAAACCGGGTGGCAGCAGCACTACCTGCCGTGCCACTGTGTTCCTCCCGTTTTAGCCAGTTCTGCGGAAGTAACTAGATTCCAATTGTCGGCAGTGAACGATTCAGGAGAAAGTGCAGCAGCTTGCCTCTGGAGGGCCCAGCACCATGGCGGCACGACAGCGTAGCCACCGTAACACTTTACAGAACCACCAACCCGGGCTCCATTCCTGCCGCTGTCTGCAAGAGGTTTGTACGTTCACCCCGTGACCACGTGGGGTTCCTCTGGGTTCTCCATTTCTGGCACACGAGCAGGTTAGGGTCGGTAAACTGCGGGAATGCTGTGTTGGTGCTGGAAGCAAGATAACACTTGCGGGCTGCCCCCAGAACATCCTCGGTGACACAAATAACACGTTTCACTGTTGTTTCAATGTACAAGTGACAAATGAATCTCATAAAGTTGATCTTTGATTATACAGGCAGGTCGTGCCAGAATAGTACTGAGATTGGCTGGTACTGGGGGGTTTGAGGGAGATTTGGAATGTCAGAGACCATTCTGACTACCTGGTGGGGAGGCTCCAATGCACAAGAGGCTGCAGAGGGTTGTGAACTCAGCCAGCTCCAGCACAGACTCCCCACCATCAAGGACAAGGACCTCTTCAAAAGGCAATGCCCCAAGAAGGTGGCCTCACCACGGACCCTCACTGCTACCATCTAGGAGGGTGTACAGGAGCCTGAAGACCCTCACTCAATGTTCTCGGAACAGATTCATCCCCTGTGCCAGCAGATTTCTGAATGATCCATGAAACCATGGACACTGACAAGAGAATCTGCAGATGCTGGAAATCCGAGCAACACACACAAAATGCTGGAGGAACTCAGCAGGCCAGGCAGCATCTCTGGAAAAAAGTACAGTTGACATTTCAGGCTGAAACCCTTCGGCAGGACCAACACTACCTTGTTATATCTTTCTTTTTCACTATTTGTGTAACTTAGAGCAATTTTTCTGCTGCAATACACAATGTACAGTATGAGGGAGGTAGTAATGCTGACTCTGATTATGAGAGAGCAAAGACCTCACACAATGTGCATTCTCCCGGCACTCTACAGCCTCCCCCCGTCACTACGCAGCCCGTGAGCTGACACACAACTTACTGCTTCTTGAGGATCCGTAGGTATTGCAGGATTTCAGGTAACTGAATTAGACGGAGCGTCCTCAGGAACCTCAGACCTGTCGGGAAGAAAGCTGCTGAACACCTCACCAATAACGCTCTGCTAATAACGATGGCCGCTGACCGGAGAGGAGTGGCCGAGCGGAGTACAGTGGCGGGACAGGCCGAGCGGAGGCGGGAGGAGGAGAAGGAGCGGCTAATAACGCTCTGCTAATAGCAATCGCCGCTGACCGGAGAGGAATGGCCGGCGGAGGTGGGAGGAGGAGAAGGAGCTGCTAATAACGCTCTGCTAATAACGATCGCCGCTGACTGGAGAGGAGTGCAGTGGCGGGAGGAGGAGGAGCCGAAGGCGAGGCATGGCGGACACAGGCGGAGGTGAGAGTGAGGGAAGATTGATGCCAGGCTGAATTGGAAAGGTCGGATATGGGCCAAATCATAACGGCGGGGTCCAGGGCCCAGAGAGGCCTAAGAGTGAGGAATGACCCTATGTTTGGATAATCTAAGTGCTGGATCAGGTTGAAAAGGTCAGGCTGACAGGAGTGGAGGCAAGAGCCAGTTCTGTCAGCATCACTCACTGATAGGCTGACAATCACCCTCGGCCTCGGGAATCCCCCCGTTGCAGAGAGGAGTCAGTGCCACTTACCGATAGAATTACCCTCGGCCTCGGGAATCCCCCCGTTGCAGAGAGGAGTCAGTGCCACTTACCGATAGAATTACGCTCGGACTCAGGAATCCCCTCGTTGCAGAGAGGAGTCAGTGCCACTTACCGATAGAATCACCCTCGGCCTCGGGAATCCCCCCGTTGCAGAGAGGAGTAATATCGCTTACCGATAGAATCACCCTCGGCCTCAGGAATCCCCCCGTTGCAGAGAGGAGTCAGTGCCACTTACCGATAGAATCACCCTCGGCCTCAGGAATCCCCCCGTTGCAGAGAGGAGTCAGTGCCACTTACCGATAGAATCACCCTTGGCCTCGGGAATCCCCCCGTTGCAGAGAGGAGTAATATCGCTTACCGATAGAATCACCCTCGGCCTCAGGAATCCCCCCGTTGCAGAGAGGAGTCAGTGCCACTTACCGATAGAATCACCCTCGGCCTCAGGAATCCCCCCGTTGCAGAGAGGAGTCAGTGCCACTTACCGATAGAATCACCCTTGGCCTCGGGAATCCCCCCGTTGCAGAGAGGAGTAATATCGCTTACCGATAGAATCACCCTCGGCCTCAGGAATCCCCCCGTTGCAGAGAGGAGTCAGTGTCACTTACCGATAGAATCACCCTTGGCCTCGGGAATCCCCCCGTTGCAGAGAGGAGTAATATCGCTTACCGATAGAATCACCCTCGGCCTCAGGAATCCCTCGTTGCAGAAAGGAGTCAGTGCCACTTACCGATAGAATCACCCTCGGCCTCAGGAATCCCTCGTTGCAGAGAGGAGTCAGTGCCACTTACCGATAGAATCACCCTCGGCCTCAGGAATCCCCCCCGTTGCAGAGAGGAGTCAGTGTCACTTACCGATAGAATCACCCTCGGCCTCAGGAATCCCCCCGTTGCAGAGAGGAGTAATATCGCTTACCGATAGAATCACCCTCGGCCTCGGGAATCCCTCCGTTGCAGAGAGGAGTCAGTGCCACTTACCGATAGAATCACCCTCGGCCTCAGGAATCCCCCCGTTGCAGAGAGGAGTCAGTGCCACTTACCGATAGAATCACCCTCGGCCTCAGGAATCCCCCCCGTTGCAGAGAGGAGTAATATCGCTTACCGATAGAATCACCCTCGGCCTCAGGAATCCCCCCGTTGCAGAGAGGAGTCAGTGCCACTTACCGATAGAATCACCCTCGGCCTCAGGAATCCCCCCGTTGCAGAGAGGAGTAATATCGCTTACCGATAGAATCACCCTCGGCCTCAGGAATCCCCCCGTTGCAGAGAGGAGTAATATCGCTTACCGATAGAATCACCCTCGGCCTCAGGAATCCCCCCGTTGCAGAGAGGAGTCAGAGCCACTTACCGATAGAATCACCCTCGGCCTCAGGAATCCCCCCGTTGCAGAGAGGAGTAATATCGCTTACCGATAGAATCACCCTCGGCCTCAGGAATCCCGCCGTTGCAGAGAGGAGTCAGTGCCACTTACCGATAGAATCACCCTCGGCCTCGGGAATCCCCCCGTTGCAGAGAGGAGTCAGTGCCACTTACCGATAGAATCACCCTCGGCCTCAGGAATCCCCCCGTTGCAGAGAGGAGTCAGTGCCACTTACCGATAGAATCACCCTCGGCCTCAGGAATCCCCCCGTTGCAGAGAGGAGTAATATCGCTTACCGATAGAATCACCCTCGGCCTCAGGAATCCCCCCGTTGCAGAGAGGAGTAATATCGCATACCGATAGAATCACCCTCGGCCTCGGGAATCCCCCCGTTGCAGAGAGGAGTAATATCGCTTACCGATAGAATCACCCTCGGCCTCAGGAATCCCCCCGTTGCAGAGAGGAGTCAGTGCCACTTACCGATAGAATCACCCTCGGACTCAGGAATCCCCCGTTGCAGAGAGGAGTAATATCGCTTACCGATAGAATCACCCTCGGCCTCAGGAATCCCCCCGTTGCAGAGAGGAGTCAGTGCCACTTACCGATAGAATCAGCCTCGGCCTCAGGAATCCCCCCGTTGCAGAGAGGAGTAATATCGCTTACCGATAGAATCACCCTCGGCCTCAGGAATCCCCCCGTTGCAGAGAGGAGTAATATCGCTTACCGATAGAATCACCCTCGGCCTCGGGAATCCCCCCGTTGCAGAGAGGAGTAATATCGCTTACCGATAGAATCACCCTCGGCCTCAGGAATCCCACCGTTGCAGAGAGGAGTAATATCGCTTACCGATAGAATCACCCTCGGCCTCGGGAATCCCCCCGTTGCAGAGAGGAGTAATATCGCTTACCGATAGAATCACCCTCGGCCTCGGGAATCCTCCCGTTGCAGAGAGGAGTAATATCGCTTACCGATAGAATCACCCTCGGCCTCAGGAATCCCCCCGTTGCAGAGAGGAGTAATATCGCTTACCGATAGAATCACCCTCGGCCTCAGGAATCCCCCCGTTGCAGAGAGGAGTAATATCGCTTACCGATAGAATCACCCTCGGCCTCAGGAATCCCCCCGTTGCAGAGAGGAGTAATATCGCTTACCGATAGAATCACCCTCGGCCTCAGGAATCCCCCCGTTGCAGAGAGGAGTAATATCGCTTACCGATAGAATCAGCCTCGGCCTCAGGAATCCCCCCGTTGCAGAGAGGAGTCAGTGCCACTTACCGATAGAATCACCCTCGTCCTCAGGAATCCCCCCGTTGCAGAGAGGAGTCAGTGCCACTTACCGATAGAATCACCCTCGGCCTCAGGAATCCCCCCCGTTGCAGAGAGGAGTCAGTGCCACTTACCGATAGAATCACCCTCAGCCTCAGGAATCCCTCGTTGCAGAGAGGAGTCAGTGCCACTTACCGATAGAATCACCCTCGGCCTCAGGAATCCCCCCGTTGCAGAGAGGAGTCAGTGCCACTTACCGATAGAATCACCCTCGGCCTCAGGAATCCCCCCGTTGCAGAGAGGAGTCATATCGCTTACCGATAGAATCACCCTCGGCCTCAGGAATCCCCCCATTGCAGAGAGGAGTCAGTGCCACTTACCGATAGAATCACCCTTGGCCTCGGGAATCCCCCCGTTGCAGAGAGGAGTAATATCGCTTACCGATAGAATCACCCTCGGCCTCACGAATCCCCCCGTTGCAGAGAGGAGTCAGTGCCACTTACCGATAGAATCACCCTCGGCCTCAGGAATCCCCCCGTTGCAGAGAGGAGTAATATCGCTTACCGATAGAATCACCCTCGGCCTCGGGAATCCCCCCGTTGCAGAGAGGAGTCAGTGCCACTTACCGATAGAATCACCCTCGGCCTCAGGAATCCCCCCGTTGCCGAGAGGAGTTAGTGCCACTTACCGATAGAATCACCCTCGGCCTCAGGAATCCCCCCGTTGCAGAGAGGAGTCAGTGCCACTTACCGATAGAATCACCCTCGGCCTCGGGAATCCCCCCGTTGCAGAGAGGAGTCAGTGCCACTTACCGATAGAATCACCCTCGGCCTCAGGAATCCCCCCGTTGCAGAGAGGAGTAATATCGCTTACCGATAGAATCACCCTCGGCCTCAGGAATCCCCCCGTTGCAGAGAGGAGTCAGTGCCACTTACCGATAGAATCACCCTCGGCCTCAGGAATCCCCCCGTTGCAGAGAGGAGTCAGTGCCACTTACCGATAGAATCACCCTCGGCCTCGGAAATCCCCCGTTGCCGAGAGGAGTCAGTGCCACTTACCGATAGAATCACCCTCGGCCTCGGGAATCCCCCGTTGCCGAGAGGAGTCAGTGCCACTTACCGATAGAATCACCCTCGGCCTCGGGAATCCCCCGTTGCCGAGAGGAGTCAGTGCCACTTACCGATAGAATTACCCTCGGCCTCAGGAATCCCCCCGTTGCAGAGAGGAGTCAGTGCCACTTACCGATAGAATCACCCTCGGCCTCGGGAATCCCCCCGTTGCAGAGAGGAGTCAGTGCCACTTACCGATAGAATCACCCTCGGCCTCAGGAATCCCCCCGTTGCAGAGAGGAGTCAGTGCCACTTACCGATAGAATCACCCTCGGCCTCAGGAATCCCCCCGTTGCAGAGAGGAGTCAGTGCCACTTACCGATAGAATCACCCTCGGCCTCAGGAATCCCCCCGTTGCAGAGAGGAGTAATATCGCTTACCGATAGAATCACCCTCGGCCTCAGGAATCCCCCCCGTTGCAGAGAGGAGTCAGTGCCACTTACCGATAGAATCACCCTCGGCATCAGGAATCCCCCCGTTGCAGAGAGGAGTAATATCGCTTACCGATAGAATCACCCTCGGCCTCAGGAATCCCCCCGTTGCAGAGAGGAGTAATATCGCTTACCGATAGAATCACGCTCGGCCTCAGGAATCCCTCGTTGCAGAGAGGAGTCAGTGCCACTTACCGATAGAATCACCCTCGGCCTCAGGAATCCCCCCGTTGCAGAGAGGAGTCATATCGCTTACCGATAGAATCACCCTCGGCCTCAGGAATCCCCCCGTTGCAGAGAGGAGTCAGTGCCACTTACCGATAGAATCACCCTCGGCCTCAGGAATCCCCCCGTTGCAGAGAGGAGTAATATCGCTTACCGATAGAATCACCCTCGGCCTCGGGAATCCCTCCGTTGCAGAGAGGAGTAATATCGCTTACCGATAGAATCACCCTCGGCCTCGGGAATCCCCTCGTTGCAGAGAGGAGTCAGTGCCACTTACCGATAGAATCACCCTCGGCCTCAGGAATCCCCTCGTTGCAGAGAGGAGTCAGTGCCACTTACCGATAGAATCACCCTCGGCCTCAGGAATCCCCCCGTTGCAGAGAGGAGTAATATCGCTTACCGATAGTATTACCCTCGGCCTCGGGAATCCCCCCATTGCAGAGAGGAGTCAGTGCCACTTACCGATAGAATCACCCTCGGCCTCGGGAATCCCCCCATTGCAGAGAGGAGTCAGTGTCACTTACCGATAGAATCACCCTCGGCCTCAGGAATCCCCCCGTTGCAGAGAGGAGTAATATCGCTTACCGATAGAATTACCCTCGGCCTCAGGAATCCCCCCGTTGCAGAGAGGAGTCAGTGCCACTTACCGATAGAATCACCCTCGGCCTCGGGAATCCCCCCATTGCAGAGAGGAGTCAGTGCCACTTACCGATAGAGTCACCCTCGGCCTCAGGAATCCCCCCGTTGCAGAGAGGAGTCAGTGCCACTTACCGATAGAATCACCCTCGGCCTCAGGAATCCCCCCCGTTGCAGAGAGGAGTCAGAGCCACTTACCGATAGAATCACCCTCGGCCTCGGGAATCCCCCCGTTGCAGAGAGGAGTAATATCACTTACCGATAGAATCACCCTCGGCCTCAGGAATCCCCCCGTTGCAGAGAGGAGTCAGAGCCACTTACCGATAGAATCACCCTCGGCCTCGGGAATCCCCCCGTTGCAGAGAGGAGTAATATCACTTACCGATAGAATCACCCTCGGCCTCAGGAATCCCCCCGTTGCAGAGAGGAGTCAGTGCCACTTACCGATAGAATCACCCTCGGACTCAGGAATCCCCTCGTTGCAGAGAGGAGTCAGTGCCACTTACCGATAGAATCACCCTCGGCCTCAGGAATCCCCCCGTTGCAGAGAGGAGTAATATCGCTTACCGATAGAATCACCCTCGGCCTCGGGAATCCCCCGTTGCAGAGAGGAGTCAGTGCCACTTACCGATAGAATCACCCTCAGCCTCAGGAATCCCCCCGTTGCAGAGAGGAGTCAGTGCCACTTACCGATAGAATCACCCTCGGCCTCGGGAATCCCCCCCGTTGCAGAGAGGAGTCAGTGCCACTTACCGATACAGTCACGCTTGAAGTAGAGAGAGATAACGACGGGGGGGATGGTGAAAATATCCACAATAGAGTTCAGCTCTATCCAGAAAACGAGCTTGTCGTCGGCGGCGATGAACTGTCGGCAACAAGAGGGGTGAGGGTGACTCAGGGCCCCAGGGTGTGCCCACTGCAGGCTCACCTGGGACTGATACCCACCCTCCATCACCCCCAACCTCCCTCACTCCCCCTCATCACCCTGCCTTGTCCTACCCCGATGCACTCAGCACACCCTCCACACCACCCCTTACCCAATCCTCGTTAACCCCCACCCCACCCTCATAGTCCTTGCTCTGCCCTGCAGGAGTGTGTGGTGGGGGGGGGTGTGTTCTGATGGGTGTCTCAGACAGTCCAGGTTAGGTCGCACAGGTTGCTGAGGAGGGAGTGGGTACCACAGACCTGTGGGTGGGAAATTCTCTGACGAGTGGGACTGGGGAATAGTGTGTTGTCAGAGAGGCTGGACGAGGAATCTAAACCCAAACATGAGGCTGCTTTGGGTTATCTGGAATTCCCCCCAGTCCTCGCGAGGGGTCAGTAGGGGAAAGGCTGAACAGCTTCAAGCCAACATCTCTGAAGATTATTCCGAGACACAGCAAATCCATGCAATTCCGCGGAAGCTATGCTTCATTAGGGGTTTGAGGAGATTCAGACTCTCGCAAATTTGTACGACGCAGCGTGGAGAGCAGTTTAACCGGCTGCACTCTCGTCAGGTATGGTGGGGGGGAGTGGGCTACTGCACAGAATTGGAAAATTCTGCAGAAAGTTGCAGACTCACCCCCTAGCCTCCCCAACACTGAGAAAATCTTCAAAAAGCAGTGTCTCAAGAATTCGACATCCATCATTCCCGACACCCTCCACAAAGGAAATTCTCATTACTGCCATCATGGATGGCAGTTTTTTTCCCCCGGGTGATCACATGGGTTTGGGCGGGATGAATAATAAAATAAAATGGGCGGCATGTGCCCTGTTGGTTGGCACTGTTGCCTTATGGGATTCGGTGAAAACTAGAGTTAAGATTGGATCAGCCATGATCTTGTTGAATGGCGGAGCAGGCTTGAGGGGCCGATTGGCCTACTCCTGCTCCTATCTCTTATGTTCTTATGTTATGGAGGAGGTACAGGAGCCCAAAGACACACACTCGATGTTTTAGCAACAGCTTCTTCCCCTCCACCATCAGATTTCTGAACAGACAATGAACCAACACCGCCTCACCATTTTGTACTTGTGTTTGTTTTAGATATTGCTGTTTGTACGTTGTCTGTATTACACTGCTCTGCCAGTGCAGAACATCACATTCACAACATATCCCAGAGACAATAAAGCTGATTCTTGTTGGGATTTGGGTATGTCTCACACCGTGGGGAAGGTAATCAGCCTGTTTCTCTACTACTTCCCAAAGCAGAAAGAACTTACACGTAGGCCAAAGTAGAAGAGAAAGAAACAATTAAATCCCAGGTCGACTACCTCCAGTGTCCTCAGGACTACCCAAGTGCCTTCAATGGATCTACTGGGGAAAGCAGAGCAATGTCTCATCCAGCACAGGAGCAGATGTACCGCGGACACACACTCACACACACTCACTCACACACACACTCACAATCACACACACACACACTCACACACACTCACTCACACTCACTCACTCACACTCACACTCACTCACACACTCACATACACTCACTCACACTCGCTCACTCACACTCACTCACACACACTCACTCACACTCACTCACTCACTCACTCACTCACACTCACATACACTCACACTCACTCACACTCACTCACTCACACTCACTCACACTCACTCACTCACACACACTCACATACACTCACTCACACTCACTCACTCACACTCACTCACACACACTCACTCACTCACTCACTCACACTCACATACACTCACTCACTCACTCACTCACACTCACTCACTCACACTCACTCACACTCACTCACTCACACTCACTCACACACACTCACATACACTCACTCACACTCACTCACTCACACTCACTCACACACACTCACTCACACTCACTCACTCACTCACTCACACTCACATACACTCACTCACACTCACTCACTCACACACACTCACTCACTCACACTCACTCACACTCACTCACTCACACTCACTCACTCACT